>NC_141148.1:20577828-20877828 GCF_053477565.2 Lygodium microphyllum | reverse complement strand
TATAAGATGAATTGTGAAAATCTCAAAAAAATCTTCAAATGTAAAGAAGAAGGTTTAAAACCTTTAGCTTAACATAAATACTGACTATATAAATGGCGAATATATGGCAGTAGATATAAACATCGTGAAGTTTGGCAGGCAACTTCCTTATCAAGTTGCATACATCCAAGTAAGGTAAAGAAAGTGCATTAAGATTAAAACTTTCACGAAGCTCATTAAACAGTCCCAAAGCTCAAAGGCACAAGACCGTTTCAAGTGTCCTTGAAGCAAGCCTGTAAACTTTGGTTGGCTCCATATCTATAAATAGAGGGTGTGCTAAGCCACTTGCATCCCACTCTAGTGAGTCTTTAGTCGCTGTGATTCTCCATCATCATCTCCTTCAGCCGCCTCGATTGCTTCAACACCTGCCCATCACTCTCTAGCTGCGGCCATTATCATTCATGACCGGTTGACTGTTATGTTTGCTGTCCAAGCCAACCAACCTGCTGTTGCCCAACTCCTAGAGGGGTGTGTTTCATCATCCTAGTGCCGCCCTGCCTGCCAGTCATTCGTGCTGCTTGTCACCATTATCATAGCAAGCTATGTTTACTTTTTCCAGACCCTCCTCATGGTTGCCTTGCTGTTGGACTGCTTCCGAAGGTTGCAAATCAAGCTATCCTAACTGTCATGTCATGATCCATACAGTTAGCTCTGCTGCGTTTTGAGTTTTCTACATCTTCCTTCATTAGCCTCTGCTCTGATTGGTGGTTTTTGACCTTGGCATCGTTCTCTGGTGGATGATACTCTCCAACGCACTCCCTCGGCCAGCTCCTAGGGGAGTCATTAGCTGTTGGATTGCTTTGCCTTTGAGCAGTGTACATTTACCCTCAATGAAGAGGACAATGCATCCTCCCCTTCATCACTAGATTTTGAGTGGATATTAGACATGGAGTTCACAAAATACTTGCATAGAAGATGGCTTGATTGAATATTAGATGTAGAGTTCACAAAGTACTTGCATAGAAGATGGCTTGACTACACTCTTTCTTCACTCTACACTCCATTAGGAGCTGCACATGAGTCAAAGTTAGTTGGTGGAGTTGGCGACCTCTCCACTTAGGGAGGACATACCACATTTGGGATGATTAGCGAACCCTTGTTTTCATCACAGCCATGCCTAGTGTTAGGTTTGTATAATCCTTTTGATTCGTATGAATTGAAATCCTTCTTTATTACTCTTGCTTGTGCAGAATTTGATTGTAAGTTACCATGGTGGCCTTGATCGATATCAGCATGTGAATGTCCATAGAGGAGGCTATAGAGACAAATGCATGTCTTCAGGTATAGCTATTACACTATATTGTGTTCCATTTGAGCATGTTGCTGCTATTAATTGATTGCAAATTTTTCCCATCCCTCCCTCTTTACAACCAATATTATTTTCATTTTTAGTTCCACATCCTAGGTATCCATAGGTGTATGCCACTTTGCACATTGGTACTCCATAGATGGCATTGCCACCCATACACATTGTATGTCCCATTTACCGGCAACAAGTGAGCATGCTGTGAAGAAGAGCGTTGAGGCACTGCTAGGGTTTGCATCAAGGAAACACAAAGTGTATGACCACGACAGAAGCACAACAAGACAAACACAGATATAGAAAGCAAAACTCAAACCCTAAATGCAAAACTCAAACCCTAAACGCAAAACTCAATACCCTAAAGCAAAACTCAAACCCTAAGTGCAAAACGTAAAACTCAAATACGAACAGAAGAAGGGATAGAAAGAATACAACTTTGAAGTGAATGAATGCTATAAATGAATGTAAGAGTATACAGTGTACCCAAGGGGAGAGTAGCGTGTTGGAGAGTGATGTCCACCCGAGACGGATCTCAAGTATTGTGACTACCAGTCGGAGTGATAGAGTGAGAGAAACACCAAACACTGATCATTAGAGTGTGAGGAGATTGAGATGACTGCAAAGGATGATACTTGATGCTGTGGATGAAGCAACAAAATGTAGCAATAGAATGCCACAGTAGAACGCCGTAGTAAAACGTGGCATTAAAACACAATAGTAGAACACCGCAATAAAATGCTACAATAGAATGAGGTGATGGTAGTAATTGTAAAGGCTGGGACCGCCACATGGTGGGAGACTAATGGTTGAGATCTGCACACAAGGGTGAGAAACCTGCACGAAAGAGAGAGAACTGAATGGGGGAGCTTGTCTATTTATAGATGAGGATAGACCCTCCCAAATTAGGATTTCACTGAACTCTTTTGAACAGCTCCCCGTTTTAGGGCTTTCATTAAATTAAGCTTGTTTTGGGACTGTTTAAGTGGCTAATCATCATGGAATGCATTTCTTAGCTCAACACATGTATCTATCCTAGGATGGTGTGTTAAGTATCCCTCTCATGTCCCCTGGATGTCCACCCATGGCCATTCAGATGCAAGGATATCCATTCTTTGCTCATGATGCCATTTCACTCATCTCATGGGCTAGTTAACAATAGGGATATCTATTCTCTACTTGTGGTGTGTCTATTGACCATCCTTGCACTACTCATTAGATCACCATGCATCGGCCTTGCTAGTCCAGACGCATGGATCCACTTTGCACACATCTCCGATTCATAGTGGGAATGTTGGGGTAAAATCCCAAGTGTATCCCAATTCCCCACCCTACTCGCTCTACTTACTATGCAACACTTCCACTTTAGTTGTGCTATTGCTAAGAATGCTTTTAGTGATAAGGACCATTTTAATAGGTCAAAATTTACGACTGGGATGAATGAAACCAGCATTCCTTTTTGTCAAGGGTGATAATAACTTGATTATCCACTAATTACAAAAATTCAAATAAATTGAAATGCAAATGTTAGTACTTAATCTTGGACAAAACAAGACTAATAGCCGAAGTGTGAGGTTTACAAGACAGTGTATCAACCGCTACATTATTTTTTTGTTTATGTGCAGAATCTGAAAGTGAAATATAGAAGGGAAACTTGCCCAACCATGAGGTGTCGGGTAGGTTAGGTAAGATGGATGTGGGGGATAAGATGGTGGGGGGTAAGATGGCGGAGGTGGATTTGTCTGATAGGTAAAAGGAGGGGGTAGAGGTGGGTAGGCAGAAGTAGGCTGTGAGTGTCCAATGAGTGCCGATTGAGGCGGAGGCATTGGAACATGAATGTTTTCATAAGGTGCCGGTGAAGGTGGAGACACTAGGACATGGAAGCCCTATCCAAAGTGAAGCTGGGGCACAATAGTATGATTAGAAGGTCCACTAGGTAAACCCATGGAGGCAAACTGTGGAGTCAATTGATCCACACTCGGGAGAGATTGGGGGGATACCCAGGCTACAATGATTCCGAAAATGTGTGTGAAGTTGGTGGAATACCACTCGGCTGAGGGAAGGATGAGGTTCTAAAGGATGTGCCTATTTTTCCATATCCCCTCGGTGTGATGTGCGGTATGACATAAGGTGTTTGAAATGGAAATGTAAATGGTGTGAATGGAAGTGGAGAAGCAGCGGAAGAATGTGGTGCGATGGGTGGGTTTTGAAAATGTGGTGTGTGAGCGCAGATACATTTTGTTCATTTTTATCATTTAATGATTGGAAATGAAAATGCGAAGATGATGATGTACCATTCAATGAAGAAAAAGGAACACTAAATTCATTATGATTTTGTGAAGTGGACAAAAAAGAAGGAAGGTTAGAACAAGAGATACTTGGCTTTTTCTTATAATCCCCACGACATGCGTTTACATACAAGAATTGGTCCTCAAGAGGACCTTTTCCGTAGTCAATAGGCTGGACTCTTTCTTCCACATGATCTCTACTAGAATTTTACAAAGTAGAAGAGGTAAAAGAAGAAGAAACAAAGGATGAATCTAAAGTACCCTGCATCGGAGTGGACGGAAGAGGATGAAAGAAAGGAACATACTCCGGGTCTTGTTTTCCAAGAGGGGGGCCCATCCTTGATGGAGGTCTCGACAACCTTGCAACATCATTAGATTTACGCGCAACATCTGAAGAGAGAAATTCATACATATTTTCATTTAGAAGCTTTTCTTGAAGGGCAATCCTTCGATCGAGCTCCTCAATCTTCTTTCGTCTATAAGCTATGATCAGTTTGTATTCTTCAGAGGTCAGCTCGCCTAGCTTTTCTTCCATGTAATCAGAAGTGTCTTCCATGACTTTGTGGAGTAAGTTGATCGGCCCACTCTCACTCAGTTCGCAGCATACTTGATTTTGGAGACTGAATCGGTGTTGTTGTGTTCAAAGTCATTTGAACCTATTATTGTTCTTGCTTCTTGTGTAGAGCTTTTAGATCAAAGGCCTAGGTTTCTCAGAGAGTACCAGGCTCTGATACCATGTAAAGAAATACCCTAACACAAAAACATAAATAGAAACCGTACGACAAAGCACAGGCTGATAAAAGAACACAGTTAGGGTTAGGGTAACTCAGAGACAATGAAAACAGTGAATGAATGAAGTGATATGACTACTGAATATACGATGCTCATGCAGCAAACACACTAAGTAGTGAATGAATACTGTATCTCGAACTCATGTATCTCAAGGATCAAGGCAAGGGTAATGAGTTGGAGAGAGTGTCATGCGCTAAACGATCCTGAATCGCAGCAAGGCAGCCTCCTGATGTCGAACACCAGTAAACGCAGCAGTGAAGTTGGACCTGATGTAGACAACAGTGAGGAGAGAGAGAGAGACTAAAAACGCAGGCAGAACAACTTGTAGGAGAGAGAAAGAATAAAAACGCAAGTAGGACAGCCTACAGGAGAGAGAGTATAAACGCAGGCAAGACAACTTGCAGGAGAGAGAAAGACTAAAAACGCAGGCAGGACAGCACGGAGGAGAGAAAACTGCCAAACACAGGGTGGATAGCCTGACGACAGCTTGCAGAAGCTGGGCGACAGGTGGAGGAGAGAGAAAACTGCCAAACATAGGTTGCAGATGATGTGGCAGGTAGTACGACAGCAGGTCTGTGCAGCAACAGCAATTGCTTGGTTGGGATCAGCTCCAAACTACGTGAAGAGGGCTGGAAATCAGGCACCAACTAATGGAGATAGCAATGGACAGCTTCAGTTAGATGTCCTCTGCGAACAGGGTGTGGGCAGCAAGTTGAAACACCTAAATTTTGTAAAAACGAGATTATGGGCTGAATAGAGGGCAGCATACGTATTTATAGAAAGTTTGGGCCTTCGTAGTGGGTTTGTGCTTATGGGACACAGAAACTCTCTAGGATCGTGTTTCTTTTAAATAAACAAGGTTTCTTCCTTAATTAAGCATGTTTTGGGGCTGTTTAAGTAAAGCTAATGCATTTTTACCTTAACAACAGCCCCTCCTGTGGTCAATTCCAGCTTGCGTTTTGGTGTCGTTGCATCTTCTTCTAGCTAGGCGATTGCATTATCAGGCGGTTTTTGCTGTTTCAAGCAGTTTTTGGCTGTTTTCTCGACTTTTCACAGCAGATTTCTTCTTGTTTTGGTCTGGTGAATACTGTATGTGAACTCTCATTTTTTGTAGTTTGTGCTTGTGGTTTGGTTGTGTTCCCTCTCCAAATATATTCTTTTCTCTATGTCTCTTCTAAATCCTCTATATATGGCTCCTTTGTGCACATCCACCTAATGATAAGTTCTATGGAGATTCTAGTGAGGCTCTTGTAGCTTCAGAGAGGGGTTCGAAGAGGAAGAAGTCCAAGACCCAGTGTTACCACTGTGGGAAGAAAGGTCATTGATGGAAGGACTGCAAAGCGTTAGCAGCTTCCAGGAAGAAGAAGGAGAAGAAGACAAAGTCAGTTGTCGACTTCTCTGACGAGTCATTATCTGCCTCAGACTCTGACTCTAATCCTCTGACCAAGGAGAAGTCTAAGGCATGGAAAGGATCAGCTTCTTCGGATTGTGAGAAGGGATTGATGGCCTCTTTCTCTGCTGCTTTCTAGTGGTGGTGATGACGACATTCCTTAGGACCCTCCAGTGCCAGAGAGAGAGTGTGAGAGGGTGGTGAGATGGGGCAACCGCGCCTCATCTATACATCTATATAGATGCACAGGATCCAGAGAGGGACTTCCTTGATGTATTGATTGAAGTATAGCAGGTTCAAATCCTAGAGCTAGGATTGACATTCAGGTTCATGATGGGCCGTTTATTAGATAGTGAAACCGGTCTATGACTCACATAAAGCGGTAGTTCCTTCAATTAATACCTGGTCTTTTTTCACACACACAAACAGAGACCTCACTCCCTTGCTCAACACCAGATTGGCCCGGAAGACCGGTACCCCTCTCGGTGTTTCTTTATTAATTAAAAGATGGAAAGTTACAAAAATGAAATGTTCCAAAATACATAAGCTGTGAACAGTTGGTTTTCATTTTTTTCTGAGTAAATCCCAGCTGCATAAGGACAGTTCAGCACGACCAGATCAACATTCCTTTTAGAAAAGCATTTTCTGTAACCATAACTCAATGATTTGTTTGTAGAATTGCAGTCTGCAGAACTCTGAATTCACTGTTCTTACTGTCCAGCATGTCCAGAACAACATCCCTTTTAGGAAAGCATTTCATGTGACCAAAACTCAGTGATTTGCGTGCAGAATTCTTACTGTCCAGCATGTCCAGAACAACATCCCCTTTAGGAAAGCATTTTTTGTGACCAAAACTCAATGATTCGTGTGCAGAATTGTAGTCTGCAGATCTCTGAATTCACTGTTCTTACTGTCTAGCATGTGCAAAACAACATCCCTTTTAGGAAAGCAGCATCCCAACATTAAAACAGTTCCACAAATAGCACTAAATCAGAGCTGAAAAAAACCCTCGATGGAATCAGTCCATCATGCAGAGCATTTTCTTTGAGAATAGAGAGAGAGTTGATCAGAGGAAGCAAGCCCTACCTCCGTACATGAGTTAGAGACGAAGAAGTAATCTCCATAGCTGATGAAACTGCAGTAATCTACACTTAGCTCCTCAAAACTTCATTCTTAGATCTGCACCTTATACCTATTACGTTTTTTAAAAAAATGCTCTCTCTCTCTCTCTCTCTCTCTCTCTCTTTTGGGAATTCGTGCCACATGGCATACATGTAACAATTTTCCCGTTTAAACCTTCCCGTCTAAAATTCTCCATGATCGGTGTAAAATTTGACCTCAGCACAGACTAGAGAATTAATCCTCCTGCAAAAACAAAGATAATGACGCAAACCGATTCTGGGATTCAAAAATAGAAAATCCCTAAATTTTAGGGATGGTGACCCTTGCATTCCTCAAGTTGTTCTAAGCAATTTTTATCATTGCAACCACATTAAAAAGTGTAATGTGGCTCAGTTACGTTGACTTTTATTCTGTGAACATTCTTACATGTGCATCTTCTGTCTTGGCCGGGCTCATTGTCCTACACCATCTCCAGTGGCTAAGCACACAGTCCCAAACCACTGGCATTCTATTCTTCAGCGCCCATTCAATATGGAACTGGTTCTTAGGCTTAGACAAACCATTAGTCCAATTTGTCTCGATGGCTGTCTCTTTTGGCCATATAAAGATCCCAGCTTATTTCAAGAGAACTCTAGGGGTAAAAAGCAACAACAACTAAAGAAATGAAAAATAAAATATTTATGTAAGTAAATAAGGAAAGCAACTGCAAAAAGTATCACCACCTAGTGACAGATAGGGAGTGGGATTGGTTCCTAGTCATGAGCTCACACGAGGGGAAACTTTGGCAGTTTGGCCAAAGGCGGGGAATCCATGGTGACATTTGTACCAAAGGGATTTTTGATAGGATGGTCATGTATGCTACTGAGAGACATTGGGACCAACACAGAGATATGCTATAATCTTCTATGTTTTCCGGCATTGGTACGATCGATCTTGACATCAGGTTCTCTCCGAGGCACCGTGGTGGTGGCTTGATCACCCGTTGGTTAGGTATCGATGGTTCTACTTGGTGGTTCTATGTTGTATGGTTTATGATTCATTCTCATTGTACCATTGTATTGCATCATATTACCCATAATTTGAGAGAGGGTGTTAGCAGAAATATCAGCTCATGTGTGAGTTTGTGCATGCAGAGACTGGGCACATTATTTAGGATATTTTAGGCATTTTTTGTGGTCTTCATTTTGGTTATATTTAGCATTTATTGTTAGCTGACCTGATCATATTGGGGACATATTTTTGTCTTATATATTGAGGCTCCTCCTCCTCACTAGTCTCTCATCTACCATCACATGTGTGGAGAATCCATGAAGAGAGGGGCTAGTGCTGGTGTCCACGCAGCCAGTGACTCACTATTATATGCGATTGTGTCGTGTGGGATATGTGGATTCTATTTCCCAAGCATACATCTAAGTTCTCATCTGTATTGTGTTCTTCAGTGTTCTTTCTTTCCCTTTTTCTTTTGTCTTGTGTTTTAGCAGTTAATTACAACATATATTTACGCTTCCATTGCTGCTCTAGTTTTGACAAGTTCTTGTTGCTGGTTTTTCTACTAATTATAGTTCTTTCTTCCATTTGCTGATCGGGTGACTGGTTGCTGCTCATTTTCAGCTAGTGAAAGGTCAATTGTTGCCTGCGTTTTCAGTCTAGTACCTTGTGTTTTCAGCCTGTGATAATGTTTCAGCCTGTAATCAACAATTTGTTGCTCGGCAAACATGGAGAAGAGAAGAGAAGAGAGAAGAAACTCTGATGAATGGAACGATGAAGTTCTGAATTATGAAGTGAATGTGATACAAGGGAAAGCCGTAGCACAAGGAAGATGATGAAGATAGCCACGAACCACGAACCGCAATGTTCTCCTGAAGGGGTGCGAGGGTAGTGGAGAGGCTGGAGAGAAGAGGTGACGGAGTGAATGAATCAGTCGTAAGGAATGAATGAGAGTGGCCTATAAATAGACACAGCTAGTCTAGGATAGCCCCCTTTTTGGGGCTGCAAGCCCTAAACGCAAACCCTAAATGCAAAATGCAGAAACGCAAAAAACGCAAACTGCGGGTGAAGGGTTTCTCAACATCCCCTCTCAGGCCCAAAAAGGGGAACAAGAGGAGTGAGGTGGAGATGCAATGCTATATGCTAAAGAATGCTCATGCAGCACGTGCCACTTGGACAGTGTCCCTCGTGGGGAAATTGTTCACTTGCCCAAGCGCCCTAGTACAAAGATGATGAAAACATGCAATGCATAGGAGGAATGTCGGATATTGTGTGTGCCGAGAACCATAAGGATATGCCCATACTTGATCTTGGGAGGTGGCTTCATGCTGACCAAGTGACCAAGGCAACAAGAGAAGAGGAGGAAGAAGATGTAGAGGATTCCTAAGATCTAAGATTTCCAGCGAAAAGAAAACCTGTAGTAAAGAACAGTAGACAAACTTAACCTCAAGAGAGAAGCCACTAGCTCTGTGCATCCATGCTGGAAGGAATACGAAGGCCTCGTCACCAAGTCGCGGCTGAACCTCCGAGGTCCTAATCTAGGTGGCACCTGAAGATCTTGGGTATCAGTAGAAGAGATGACTGGTTGAAGACAGCCACCCCAAGACAGTAGAGGATGGGTGAAGAACTTCATGTGGAGTAGGTTCCCCTATTTGAGGTGGGAGGTGGAGGGGCCCCCATTGAAGTTGAAGAAGAAGTAGATGACCCCTTTGAGGGCAAAGAAATAACATCTCCCTCTGAACCCCCCTCTGAAGTAGAGGAGGAATCCAAAAACTCATGGATCACGGACTCCAAAATGTCTGATGACAAAGGAAGTGTCCCGCTGATCGTGGCGAAGAAGATATCTGGGGTGCCGAAGAGCTCCCAGAGGTAGCCTCTCGAACCTGAGTATTTGAGGGTGGGGACGGGTGGGGCTCAGAATGAGCAAGAGGTGGACAACAATTGCTGTGTCTTAGTGGAGTGGACTGGGTAGCCGAAGAAGAGGAAGGAGTTGAGCAGCCACTGTCTCTCGAAGGAGCGGATTGACGAGGAGACAGTATCAAACAATCGCTGTCTCTTGATGGAGCAGATTGCAGATCCGTAGGTCATGGAAGCCAGTGTACCTGAAAATAAGTGGGAGAAGACTGCCGCTGGCATTGTGACGATCTCCAGGAGGTCTAGAGCCAATTAATCCTCCATGTGCTCGAAAGGACTTAGTGCGCATCGGATGTGTCTCATTGCCTTGAGCATAGTACTCTGATAGCCGATGTAGAACGATCTCTGTGGCCCAGAAAGGAGAGGTGGCACAAGGAGTGCCTGGTGGAAGATGCATGTACTCTGGAGGGGTGGGGAGCAAAGGTCGAAATCGGCAAGCAACGGTGGTGTGTCTGGTGATGCCATAGTAGGAGCACCCAGTAGTTTGGTCATTTGTTGGTAAAGAAGCCATGGATACTAGCGTGTCTTATTGAAGAAGGAAGAGGTTAGCCACCATGAACCACGAATCGCAATGTCCGCCTCAAGGGATGTGAGGGTAGTGTGAAGCACGAACTGCAATGTCTGTCTCAAGGGGTGGGAGGGTAGTGGAAGGGCTGGAAGTGAGCTGCCAGTGGGAGGAGGATGTGACCAGCAGTAAGAGACTGCAATCAATAGAAAAACGCAGGTGAGGAGACAGAAAGACTAAAAATGCAGGCAGGATAGCTTGCAGGAGAGAAAGATTGAAAACGCAGGTAGGACAGCTTGTAGGAGAGTGAAAAACTAAAAACGTAGGCTGCAGGAGAGAGAAAGACTAAAAACGTAGGCAGGACAGCCTGCAGGAGAGAGAAAAACTAAAAACGCAGGTTGTAGGAGAGAGAAAGACTAAAAACATAGGTAGGACAGCCTGCAAGAGAGAAAAACTAAAAACGCAGGAATCAGCTCCGAACAATGTGTGATAGGCTAGAAACAGGTGCCAGACTGTTGTAGACAGCAATGGCCAACTTGGACCGCGATGTTCTTTGTGTTCGGGGTGTGTGCAACAAGCTGAAATACCTGAAATCTGAAAAAACGAGATTGTTTTCTGAATGGAGAGTGATCAACAACAGTTGCTCTGCTGTAAACAGTTGCAAACTGCGGATGGAAGGCTGGAAATAGGCGCCAAACTGTAGATGACAGCAAGGGACAGCTGAGATTGCGATGTTCTCCGCAAAAGGGGTGTGGGGAGCAAGCTGACAACACCTAAAACCTGCAAAAACGAGATATTGATGTAGTAGAAGAAGAAGAGAAGTGAATGCCGAATCTGCCACCGGTCTTTGCCTTCACTGGAGTGGAGGATCTTTGCCACTGTTTGAGCAGATCCAGCTCTAATACCATGTCAAAAGATGACGTACCAGCGAGACAGTAGGGCTTGTGGGGAGGAACACGGAGTGAACTCGGCAAACATGGAGAAGAGAAGAGAAGAGAGAAGAAACTGTGATGAATGGAATGATGAAGTTCTGAATCATGGAGTGAATGTGATACAAGGGAACAAGGTTGCCGTAGCACAAGGAAGATGATGAAGATAGCCACGAACCACCAACCGCAATGTCCGCCTGAAGGGGTGTGAGGGTAGTGGAGATGTTGGAGAGAAGAGGTGACGGATTGTATGAATCAACCGTAAGGAATGAATGAGAGAGTGGCCTATAAATAGGCACAATCAGTCTAGGATGGCGCCCCTTTTTGGGGCTGTGAACCTTAAACGCAAAACACAGAAACGCAAAAACGCAAACTGCGGGTGAAGGGTTCTCAACATGATCTACATGGGTGACCTTCTCTATGAAGGCATGGATGCTCATGATAATAGCATGAAAGAGCAGTTGGTATTTCTTACCCAGAATCTATCCCCTTCTTTTGTAAACAGAAGATGCAAGCTGAAAACAGAGATTTCAATGATAGCGCGGGCGAAATTATTTAAACAATAGAACAAACCTCTCAAAGAGGTCCGTCATCAGCAAAAGCTGATCTCATTACAACCAAAGTTTCCTAGTGACATATGCAAACATGCCTTAAAGTTCTATAGAGACTTTGGGTGTGGGAAATGTAATTGTTCTCCTTGTGATTCCTCCAAATCTAAATGGTGGACAAAATCTAGATCTCACTCCACTAGGTAGCCATAGATATTATGATCATTCTTCTCACAAGAGGCGTAACAACATACACTCCTATAAAAGGTATAATAACTTTTCCAATTCGAGATCAAACAAAAAGTTTTTAAAAAAGCAAAAATCAAAGGATGTGAAGTATTATATTGGTGGCTGGACAAGTGCTCGCAAAAAGGCAAAGAACAATCCAAGGCTGGTGGAAATAGAAGGTGAATATGTATCAAACAAGAGGAACCACCGAAGAAGCCTTTTGTTACCGATTTCTATGGGTGCTTTTTTAGTAAGATATCCACACACATACTATAGGTTCGTGCATGCAATGAATGTCACAAATTTCACAAAAATCTGAAAAGCTTTGATTGCCTTGATTATTTCTAATATTTCCCTTTGATAGGACGGGCAATTCTTTTGTGTTGCGGAGAATATGCCTGAAGCATATCGTTATATTTGTAGTTGCTTTTGCACATTTATTGTTGGTATTTCTTCACAGAGAACATCGCCCTGACCAATAACTGATGCATCTATGTAGATGACTGTGTAGATGATTAAAGGATGACCAATGACTGATGCATTTGTCGTTGGTATTTCTTCACAGAGAACATTTGATGCATCTATGTAGACGATTGTGTAGATGATTAAAGGATGACCTGTTGGAAGATGTAAAGGGGTAGTTGTTCCATCAAGGACTTTATTTGGTAAAGGGTAGCCGAATGAAGAGGCTTCCATGCAAATTGATCTTTTCTTAGTAGAGGATAAAGATCTCTAGTGTACAAGGCTATGTTGGAGTAGAGGAATTGATCCAATTTTGGCATCCTAAGAGTTGCTTAAGTATTTTTACATTTGGTAGGGCGTTAGAAAATTCTAAAATCTTTTTAAGAACATCATCCTAGAGTTCTATTATATCGTGATGGATTTGCAAACCTAAAACTCAATTTTGAGCACGCATCTTGAGGCGGTTGTCAAACCCTAATTTTTGCTGTAAATGAGGGTTTATAGTAGAGATTGATTGAAATCTTTTTCTTTCATGGCTCAAATTGTTGGAAAATGTTGAGATAACCTGAGAAATAACTAGGGGATGAGAGAGAATGTTGTAGAGAGAAATTTCAGAGTTTCATTGCGAAAAATGCTGAAAAAGTGTTGTTGTCTTGCTCAAACCGCCATGGAAGCTGTCACCTATAGCTTAGGACCATGAGAAAGATTGCTACCCTCTCCTATATGCTGTCACTTGTATCAGAAGGACCTTGGGTTGTTGTTACTTGCTCCTAGAGAGCTCCAAATTGCTATCACCTAATGTAGGAATGGTCCTTGGTGGTTGCAAGTCACATCAAGAGTATCTCCTTGCTCTCTAGCAGTAGACTCCTCTTTCACAATGGTTGGAATAGGCTTCCACCAACTCCTAAAAACATTTTTTCCTTTGGCATGGGCAAGTTTTGCAAGTGATAGCAATCTAATCACATTTTTAAGCATTATCTAGCTTATTAAATGAATTTTTAGGATTACTATTTGAAAATTAATTTAATAATTGGGTTTTCTCATAATATAAGGCATCTCACACTTCTTGTTGAGCTGAAGTGGTTGTGTTTAATACTTCCAACCGGTATATGCCATTGGAGTTCCCAAAACCTCTTCAAACTTAATAATTTGAGTACTTTCATATCTTCCAACCAAGCACAATTGTATTCCAAATCTTTGGAAAGGAAATTTAGCATGTAATTGATTGAAAGTCTATCAATTAGAATTCTACTGGCTAGGGAATCGCAAATTATGTATATAGCTATTATTTGTGTAGGTTGTAAACATCTCAGACAATTAGATTATGCATTTTGTTGTTTAGTGAGTTTTCATCCAATTGGAAGCACTCCAATCAAACATCTCCTTAGGAATAGCCTTCTTTCTAGAGACAATTTGTAATCCATTTTTTTCTACGATTTGTTTTCCTTCGTTTTAATGGCTTATACATGTTCAAAACAGCATTGGTATGCTGATCCACCTGTGGACGTGAAATATGATTTGCGCACGCGCGCACACACACACGCTCATTTGTGTACATGTGCACATGGATGCGCGTGCACACACACTTGCAAACATACATACAAACACTCGTTTTGTGTTTGGGGTAAAGAGATTACAAAGCCTACCATGAAGTCAACATGCGTGCTGCACATGAAAACACACTTGTTTTTTGTTTGCGGTAAAGAGATTACAAAACCTACCATGAAGTATACTAGTAAAAAGTTGAAAACCTTGGTTACTTAAGATACCAACAATACCAAACTTCAAAGATGTCATTAATTGGGATGACTGAGCCATCATTAGAAACAGTGCAGAATCATTATCTTGTCTAGGATGCACACATGCAATGTTTGCAATACTTAGGGTTTTGAAGGCTTAAAAGGCTTCCCACAATAGTAACAATGAAATTGGGTTACCATGCAAAAATTTAGGGTGCCATAAAGGTAGCCCTTCACTAATGCTATAAATTGCAACTGAAAATCTTGTGTCTTGTTGAGCCAGGCATGTTTTGGTTCTAAAGTCTTAACAAATATGTACATACAAGGTCCACTGATCTAGAAATAAATGATCAGGCTGATTGATAGGAAAAGTTTGTCGTTAAACCTCAGCTTATAGTGCTATTATGTGCTTCTCCTCCGCACTTAGACATTGATGTTTGATTTTATACGTGAACGATTGGTTGGAACCAGCTGAGAATTGTCAATTGGGACAATTTTTGAAAAGCTTGCATTGGAGTATGCTTCCTTAAATAAAACACCCCAACAACTATCTTCGCTCGTTAGCATTAAAGAAAGTCAATATTTAAAGAGAATAGAAAAAATACTGATCCTCATGAGGGCAGCATGTGAATTTCTGCTTTGTCATGGTTAGTTTTCCTGTTTGCAGAGAAGGTTGTGATAGAGTATAAGTTTGGTGTCGCATGGTAAATAGGAAGGATCTAGTCTGATGCTACTGGTTAATCATGTCTCGCTGTCGGAATTGAGGGAAAGTGTTCAAGTGGAGGACATGCCTGAATTAATATATCAAGTGCTTTGCCACATCATTGTATCTTTCCATCATGGGCAGCTGAGCTTCATAGAAGACTAGCCTATCAGCTTTATGAAAGAGTGAAGTCTGGTGTCACGTTTAAAATAGGAAAGAACCATGTTTGATGCTGCTGCTAATAAGGTCTATCCATGGGGACCAAATATAAAGTGTTTAAATTGAGGATATATCTGAATTTATACCGGCTGCTTTGCTGCATTGAAGCGTCCTACCATCTTGGGCTGCATATAAGACCAGGCTATCAGCAATCTGTCCCAAAGTCCTAACCTCATCTGGCATGTACTTGTTTTGAGTTTAAATAGTGCCAAGGAAGTACATTTTCAGTTTTTACACTTTATTGACTCTTTATTACTCTCAGTTTACTTCAAAGTTCATTCTATTTGAACGATTGCTGCAGCCACTTCTATTATGTTGTGAGATGCTTTCAAGAATATGCATATGTCTTTTTACTGTTTATGTCAAGTATTTGCCAATTCATGGTGATTGTTTGCAAGAGTTTCTCCATTGAATTTTGGAATTTATTTTGCTCAGGATCACTTAAGGGCTGAAATGGAATTAGAAATTGCAAGGCTTCATCGGGTATCTTTAATTGAGCTGGCTACGACGATTGGTGTGGACCTTTATTATTGTGAGAGGCAGGCTGACGGAATTGTGGCAGCATCTTCTGATCTCATGATGGTTCAAGGAGAGATTCTATCAAAGAGTTATTGGGATGGAGTGGCTGAGGAGATTAATGAAAGTCTTCAAGAATCAAACCAAGTTTCACTGGCTGAAGTTGCTGCTCGATTAAATGTTGGAGTTGATATACTTAAAGGGATGTTGGAACCACGGTTGGGGAAAATAGTAAGTCAACTTACTGCAAAAATTTACATTGTTTCTTGTGAGATTACCTAGTACATGACAAGGATCGGTTTTGAAAGAAAAAGGGATTCTACTTTTACCAAATAGTTTTGTGCCGTAAAATTCAGTTGTTCTGCCATGAACTTCACACAAATTTTTAGAGCCAGTATGTGTTAGATTTTATAAGAGGAGTCAGAGAGAGCAAGAGAGTGTTAGATTTTATAAGAGGAGTCACCCCTTATATCTATGTCAGAGAGAGAGCGAGAGAGCATATCATCTCTTGATTAGAGATTGTCATTTGTTGGTGACCAAGGTCAATGCTGTCTGGGGACTCTATGAAAGTAGGGCCTAGTGGAAATTGATTGTTATAGAAGGGTGGATCAATAAGATTCCATTCAAATATAGTCTTTCTTTGGAGAATGCTGATTGGTGCTTTGCCCCTCGCCTCGGCCCTTTCCAGGTGCCATATTTGTAGTAATGGTGTGGAATCTTCCTGCCACATATTTATTTCATGCCTATGCAAGGAAGACCTGGTCTCTCCTATCTAATATTTGGAGAGCTGTGGTGGGACCTTTGCTCCCTCTTATTGGGTCTTTGGCAAGCATTTTCAATGGTTACATGGGACAAATGCTTGACAGGTTTTGCTTGACTTTCTGTGTGTGGGCAGTGCCTCCTTTGAATAGTTGATTCGAAATGTGTAGAGAGTTGCAAGGCAATATGGGATTCACTATGCTTCACTTTGGAGGTAGCATATGCATGTTGTAGAGGAATTGTTGGCTTTGGTTTGTTTCTTGTTTCTTGAGTCTGTGGATGATGCTTTCCTGACTCCATTGTGTGTATGCTGGTTGATCTTGTTAAGCACTTTCAGTTGCGCTCTTATCTGCAAGCCAACTTGAAAACCTTGACAAAGGGCCTGCAATATAACTTCTACCAGTGTTACAAATTCTTTTATGGTTTGCATGCATCCTTTGCTCAATGGAACATGGTGAAATTGCAAAATGTTGATGGTTTGATGATTACAGACCTTGGGTCCATTGTTCATATGTGTAAACAATATTTTTTGGATCTTCTTGGTTTGAGGGAGGTACCATTTGATCAGATTATCCAAGCTTGTTCTGTATCTTATGCTTTGATTTGGGATCAGGTTTTTCTTGACATTCATGTTATTTTGGTGGCTGATATTCAGGAGGATGAGGTTATGGATGCCTTATTGCACTTACACAGGGATAAAAGCCCTAGTTGGGATGGTCTCATGAATGAATTTTTTGAGACTTATGCTACTCGGTTGGTGAAGCCTTTTATAGACATGTGATAGGAGGTTTGGACTACTGAAATTATACTTGCATCCTAGAAAGAAGGGATTATCAAGTTGATCCCCAAAGTCCCTTCCTCTTTGATGGTCAAATAGTGGCAAGCGATTTCCTTGATGGGTACTATGTACAAGGTATCCACGAAGGTTGGCTAATTGCTTTCTTAAGCATCTCCCTACCATTGTGCATCCCTGTTAGCACGGGTTCATCAAGGGAAAAAATATTTTACATAATATTTTAAATGTATAGATGGGCGTAGATTATGTGCGGCACTTCAACCAAGCAGTTGTTCTTGTTCAGTTGGATTCAAAGAAGGCCTTTGACTATTTGGAATGGTCCTTTCTTGCGGAGCTTATGTGGACCATGGGCTTTGGGCCATGCATGTCTCAGTTGATATACATTGTTAGTAGTGATGCTTCTTCATGTGTTGTGCTGAATGGTGGTGTTATTGAACCCTTTACCCTTGCAAGGTCGGTGAGACAAGGTTGCCCTTTGAGTCCCTTGTTTTTTGCTCTTGCCACCCATCTGGTTCTCACCATGTTGTCACATCTAGTTAAGATTGGGCAGCTGGCTAGTTTATTCCTTCCATTAATCCACATTTTGTTGGCCAGGCATTAACTAATGATACTTCAATGATATTGAAAGCTGATTAGGATAACCTCCGTATGGCATTAGATGATTGGGACTTGTTTGGTCGAGTTTCAGGCCTCCACATTAATGCTACAAAATCTTCTCTCATGAATTGCACTAGATCAGATTTATAGGTTCTGCAGTGGTAGTGTGAAGTGGTTATGTGGGGCAATATTACGTGAATGGTTTACCCTTTAGTGTTGATGTTCACCCTAAAAGATTGCTACAATGGATTTTTCAGATGCTGGAAGCTAAGTTTCTTTATCGGAAATCTTAGGCGTGGCTCTTCTATGTGCGCCTCAAAGTGGCATAGACTGTTATGTTGCCTGTGCTCACTTCTTGTTTGCCTCTTTTGCCTTGGGCCAAGAGTAGTTTGAGCTGTATTACTTGGCATCTCTGTTTCATGTTATCAAAAAATGATTCTATGCATGCTAGTATTTCTTGGATTTCATGGAGCCATGTCTATACTCCAAAAAGCATGGGGGATGGGGCTGTTTTGGACATCTTGACTCACATGGTTGCTCTTGGTTGGTCATTATTTCAAGCCATTTGTGTTGTCCATCAGTCTTGGGTCTCTATTGTTCGTTTCTTCCTTGAAGACCAAGGAGGTGTGCATAGGAATAATAAAATTCAGGGTTCATGGTGGCACGTACTCAACATTGACTCTATCACGAGGATGTGAAATTTTGATGCTTTGCTTAGCATTTGTTTAAGTGTTAATCAGATGTGCAAATGTGAGATGCACATGTGATGTGTAAGTTAGTTATTTCACGATGCCCCTGAGATATCCGTTGTTTGGTGCCAAAGGCAAAAGTTGTAATAAGTGGTACCTAGTATCAGTTTGGACCTAGGACAATTATTTTACCAGTAAGTGTTAGTTGTGATGTCAAGAAAAGTGACAATATGGTATGCACTGATACCATATCAGAGAGACAATAGGGTTTGTGGGGAGAAACATAGTGTGTACGGCAACCATTGAGAGAAGAAAACTCACAAGAAGAGTGGAGAATGATGAACATTGAATCATGCTAAATAAATGATGCAATGGAGCAAAAGCTCAAAGATGACTGCACTGTCGTGGCTGATCGGGCGGCAGTATCTGAAGGGAATCAACACAGTGAAGGGAGCGAAATGCAACCCTCTGGGCAGTAGGGTATTGAAGGTAAATGGTGAATGATGAGGGACAGCTGTAGAGGGAGTGAAACATAGTCCTTAGGTGCCGTCAGAGTGAAGAAGATGATGACCAGCAATGCAAATGAGGACTGAATGATTGCCAGACAGCAGGGCGGTCTGCTGGGATGCAAAGTGCTAATGTAACTGATGAGGAGGACTTGCTGGCAGCAAAAACACAAATGCTGATGATGAAAACGGCAGCTCCAGAAGCAGGGTGGCCATTCAAGACAGCAAACACAAATGTAGACTGCAGCAGAAAGTGTAAACAAAGATGCTGATGACATAGACACAGGTGGGCAGCAGTCCCAGACAGCGTGGTAGGTTGGGCGACAACCAGATGATGATGGTGACAGCTTCAGATGCAGTGGGTGGAAGCCAGACAGCTCAAAACAATAGCACTCAAACTACTTCTGTGAGTAGCACCCACCAAGCATAGGACACATGGAGCAGGAAGAGTTGATCTGATGGAGAGGAAAATACTGAATGTGGGTGAATGTGTTGAATGAAGGGAGTCTATGCCTATTGATAGGTAGAGATTGTCTCGAGTGGTGTCCCAGAATGTAGGTGCCTAGCCCTTCTTGGGGCTGGAAGAGTGAGACCTGAATGAATTAATGAAAAGAAATGCAGTTAATGAATGGGTTTCTCAACACATGACACTAGTAGCTAGGCATTATTTAATAAATTAATGCCCGAGTTCAAGGGTCAAAAACTGCACAAGAGCACTTGGGGGTCAAAATGGCCCAACCAATTTAATTGTGGATAGGCACATTCAAAATTTTGGGCATGGAGATAGGGTTGAATTACTTTTCAGAATTAAGTAATTCTAAAAATTAATGAAATGGGTGAAACTTGTTGAAAATGGATTAGGAAGGTTGCCATTTGGCAAAACTTTCCCATGCAAGTGGCAAAAAGGCTGTTTGAGGTTGGAGAGAGATGATTTCAGCCATCACAACTTGTTGGAGGATGTGAGAGAGAGAGAGAGAGAGAGAGAGAGAGAGAGAGAGAGAGAATAGGCTCTTCACAGCAGTTGGGAAGCCATCTTAATAATAGTTTGGTAATTTGAGTTTTGGGGCTGTAATTTAAGAGCTAATTAAGTTTAGAATGTATTTTTAGCTCAACATGCCCTGTTAAGCCAAAATTGGATTTAGGAAGGGATAATCAAGATAGCTCAAGCCCAATTAAAAGGTGTCTAACCCCAAAGTAGCTAGGGCATTGGGCAAAGGGTGCTTGTCGGTTGCCTAGTGACCTACCAAGACTACTAAGGTGACGGTAGTCTTACCAAGGGAGCTCAAGTGATCACCCTAGAGAAGCTAAGGTATTGGACAAAGGGTGCTTGTCAGTTGCCAAATGGCCTACCAGGACCTGCAAAGGTGGATGGAACCACATTGAACTTTTTTTTGGGGGGAGCATTTTGAATGATAAATTTCGTCCTATTGAGTAATCTATGCATTGAGGAGAGAATAAAAGAAATAGTTAGCCCCAATACATCACAAAACGGACAAGCTATCTTGACCACCCTTGGATGTCGATGAAGAAGAAAACTATGAAGGGTAACTAGTAAGAAAAAGAAGGGAGGTTGCCCTAGGAGACTGCCATGCAGGTTGCTATGAATGTGGTGGATCAAGAGCCGACTGCTTTTTGATTGAAAAGGGATAAATGTGCACAAATGCATGTTTACAAGAACAAAAATGCCAACATGGAGTATGAAAAACGTCATGCTCATGCAAATGCTGTGTAACAGTGCCACTTAGACAGGGTCCTCACAGGTGAATTATTCACTTGTCCAAGTGCCCTTTTATACTCATGGTCATCCTGATGACATGGATAATGATATAAAGTAGAAAAATAACGTCTCTAAAGTAATCAAAATCCTATAGACTCCAAGAGTAGAAGAACGTCCCCTCTCACCAACGGATGGTGGAAGGAGAAGTAAGCACCCCCCTTCTCCCCAAGATGTCCAAGGAAGAAAAAGTCTAGCTAAAAACCTATGAAATGAATGGCATCTAAGGGCACCTCAAGGAAGGCAAAAAACTCGCCCTCCGGAGAAAAGGACTCCTTGTTGGTCCAAAGTGTGAAGCCCCATCAAGGAAGGGAAACCAAGAAGTATTGAATGATCCAGGTCTTCGCTTTGAGCAAGCAGTAGGTCTTGTAAGGGTTAGTGCCAACCTGCAAAAGGCAAGTTAGGAGAAAAAATGCCACCTGAAACCATAGAACACGTATACCTCAACTTCAATGAATAGTGCTTGTGAATGCAATGATTTGGGTTTGGAGAGGATCCCGCTACCAAAAGGTAGATATGCTAAGGATGTAGAAAGTAAGAGGAGAAATGTGCAGTAGAAGAGAGAAGCTAGGCTAGAGCATGCCTTGTAAGAATCAATAGATATGGGGGTGGGAGGTGTGATAGGTCTACTGTCAGTGTCAGTGACCTCTGAATTCGAAAGAAGGCTTCATGATCCATGGGTGGGCTCAGGTGGATTTGGCTATGCACTTGATGTAGAAGGCAACTTAGACATAGATGGTGGCTCATCAAGTCTATCCTTAAGGAAGACAAGGAGTGCCTGAGGACCAAAGTCCATAGTAGTGGCATGGGCGGACTGATCAGATAACCCTTCTGGTAAAGTGGGGATAGATGGTCTAACCATGACTAGCGGGTCTACCATGTTGGGGTGGAGAATGACCCATACAAGTAACGACAAACATGCAAAAGCCTTGGAATATTACTTCCAAGCATAGAAATGAAATCAATTTTGCTAGTTCTTTCATTTTGCTGTCATATTGAGTTTTATTTTGCTTTGGAGCATCTCACTATTAACCTTTGTTTTGCATATTTTGATATCTCTTGCAGGGTTTTGCATTTCAGTGTGGGGCTAACATGTAGGTTTGCACTGGTCCTTCTTGGGTAGGTGGCATTGGATGTGCAACGTTCCTTTCAAGGTTTCTTCTTCCTGGGAGATTTGCTCTTTTACTTGTATGGAGGCTTCTCCTCCCACTACGGCTTATGCAACCTCTCTCTTGATGCTATAATGGTGGTGAATTTTACCTCGCTTTTCCAGTTGGGGTCATTTATCCTCATCTTTATCTATCTTCATGGTTCTTGGCACCACAAGAAGACTGACATGAGGGTCCTCTTTCTCCTTTGGCCTTGACATCTAGGGTTGAGAGGGGGTTTCTACCCTTTCATGATATTCTACATGTTTTGGCACTTGTCTTTGATATCGGCCTTCCCCCTGTTGTGTCTTCTTCTTTGCATTGTATGATTTCATTGTCTTTGTCAAGGGTGCTTGGGCAAGCGAACAATTTTCCCACGAGGGATATTGTCCAAGTGGCACCTGTTGCATGCGCATTCTTATCATCTAGCATACTCCTTTGCATCTCATTGTGCAGAGCACCTCTAAGTGGATCCTGAGTTGTTTACAGTGGTGGTTCTTTACCACCTTACCACCACCTTACCATACTTCATCACCCTTTTCCTTGTCATTGACATCCTCGAGTGGTTGGATTAGCTTGTCAGTTTTGTGATGTGTTGGATCTAACCATCCCTTTTTCATTCTCCCCTTGGGGCATAGTTGCTTAAAAAGCCGCAAACCATCTCTCTTCTTCACCCCCCCAAAAAGAAAAGAGTTTAATGTGGTTCCATTTGCCATTGCAAGTCCTAGTGGGCCACTAGGTAGTTGACGAGCACCCTTTGTTCAATGCCTCGACCTTTGTGGGATGATCACTTGGGCTCCCTTGGTAAGATAACCATCACCTTTGAAGTCTTGGTAGATCATTGGGCCACCGGCGTGTATCCTTTGTCTGATGCCCTGGTTGCTTTGGGGTGGGATGGCTTGGGGTCCAAATGGGCTTGATCTTTTCTTCCTGTTCCTTTTTGGTTTTAGTTTTGGGCCTAAGATGAGGTGTTGAGCTAAAAATTCATTACATAATGATTAGCTATTCAAAACAGCCCCAAAACGTGTAAATTACTGAAAATGCCATTAAATAGAGAGTGGTTCTACAGAGTTTCTGCGTCCCACATGCAAAACCCTGATTTGGGAGGATCCTCTTGCATCTATAAAAAGACAGGTGGCATTCTGTACACTGTTACTTTCATTTACAACGTTCATTCACTTCAGAGTTCTCTTTTCTCCCTCCCTCTCTCTGTTTATGTTTGTTTCTGTGTTTGAGCATTGAGATTTGCATGTAGGGTTCGAATTTTGCACCTCACTACTTGAGTCTTTGTGGTTTAGTTGTGGTCCTACTTTCTGTGTTTGCTTGATGCAAATCCTAGCATATCTTAATACCAAGTAGTGCTTGCCCTCTCGTTGCTACGTGGCCTACTGTCAAGATGAGTGCATACTACATTGAGCTCCCTACTCAATAAACATGGGACCACCAATTGCTCCAATCGATCCAACCTTCAACCTATGGATCGATCCATGTTAGGAGCCTCTCCTCAAAGCTGAGAGATCATCAAATGGGAGGAATTCAATCGCCCTGAAATTTGAAAAAGAGTAAACTCCTACTAAAGTGAAACTTCAAAAAGCTCACCTCTACCACTGCACATGTTACTTCCAATTGCATCATGAGCTCTTCATATAAAAGCTTCATGGTAGTAGACCCCTTGTATCACCATTGAAGAAAAAATTGAAACTTTTGGAATGCTTCAACTTCAATTAGTGGTTGCCCAATCGTTAAGATTTGCCTGTGCTAGCAGCCAACCCAAAAGGTGGAAGAGATTCTCAAATCTCATATTTACAACAATTACATATGCAATATACAAGGCATAGGCTTTGGCAACTCAAGCCATGCACTAATAATCCCACACTCTTATGTCCCTAGAGCACATTCCCACTTGATGAATGGGGGTAGGGCATGAGTGGGGGATTGTTTCTTTTGTGCCTATCCCTAGCAAATAGTTGACCTATTCAACGAGGCTGTGAATCTCTCTTAGCGAGAAGAAACATTGAAAACCAGCCTTCCTTCTGGGATAGGGTTGTAAATAACTTAATTAAGTACTAATTGCAGCAAGCATACAATTCACATAAACTAAAAATACAAATGTTATCATTTAATATCTTGAATTGTAGTCTAAATGGAATACGATGAGATTCCTTAAATATCCTTTGCTCTATAGTTGCCTCTTGCTATCATAAATGACTAGCAAGCCTTCAAACCAATTTGCCCCTTGGTTTCCTCGGGGTCTGGCTTTCAATTGTGCTCCTTGGGTGACAAAGTCAACCTCAAATGTTTGCTATCTGAATGGCCTCAAATGTTTGCTATCTGAATGGCCACTTTACTCTCTTGAAATTGCCCCAATTTTAGTGTCTGAAATTCAAGTCTCCAAGCCTTCAATTTTTGAGCACACTTCCCGAGGTCTCTATCAAACCCAAAATTTTGCTATAAATTCGGTTTTATAGCCGCGAGTAGTCAAAATCTCAACCTCCAATGCTGATTTTGCTGAAAATTGCCGAGAAAGGATGAAAATTGGTTGGAGAATGAGAGAGAATGCCAAGTAGAGAGAAAATTCAAACTTTCATCCTCACGAGAAAATCTAAGAAATCAATTGCTTCCTTGTCTAAACAGCCATGTTAGGGTCCTAGTCCCATGTTGTAAAATATTTAACTTGCACCTCACATGTGCAAGTCACATTTGTACATTTGATTAAGTTTTAATCAAATGCTAAGCTAAGCATCAAAATTTCATATCCCTGTGACAAACACTTTCAAATGTGATGTGGGACGAGAAGTTGTTTGTAGTTAATTGAACAAGTTGACTATTTTGAGGCTTATGGTTGTTTCCAAGTTTATGGAAAACTTGCATACACCTATTTTTCCTGATGTGGAGTCATGGCCAGCCCCAAGGAATTTGGACGTTGTGCCTCCACATCAGCAGAAATAGATATATGCAAGTCATCCACAAACTTGGAACACTGTGTGATGATATGCTAGGGTTTGCACTAAGACAACATAGAATGTAGGAACACAACTAAAACATAATAACTCGGACCATGATATGCTAGGGTTGCACTGTGTGATGATATGCTAGGGTTTGCACTGAGACAACATTAAATGTAGGAACACAACTAAAACATAATAACTCAGACCATAACGCAATAAAGGCTAACCCTAAACGAAAATGCAAATTTAAAACTCAAAACTTGAAAAACACAAACGCAAATAGAGAAGAAATAAAGTTTGGAAGTGAATGAGTCAATGCTTTAAATGAATGAGAGAATGTATAGATTGCTCTAGGGTAGAGCTGTCCCAGAGTTGATGGCTCTTGTGGGAGTGGGATGAGGGAGGTGTTGATGTGTGTTGTCCACCTGAGACAAATGCGGAGTGTAGTACTCACCAATTGGAGTAGAAGCTGATGAAGAAAAGTGCTAAAAGCACAAAAACGACCTGTTGAAGATGATGATAGTTGATCACTAGCAACAATGAGGGATGCTAGGTGATAGCATAGACCACGTAGCAGGAGTCATGGGGGGTTGGATAGCTAGTGAAAGAGGATTGATGGTCAAAACTTGCATTAGCTTAACATTGATTCTAATCGAGAGTGGAATTGAGAAAGCAATTCTTGCATTAGCTCAACATTTGCTGTGCTATTGTGAGCTCTCCATTTATTGGGTTTGACTCATCCTGCAGTAAGACATTGGGGCACTTTTTGCTCTCCCTACAAGAGGTTTTTTCTCCTAGTTACTTTATTTTCTATTTTATGTGTTTATGTTACACAGTTCGGTCACTTACCATGTTTTACACCTTTCGGGTGTGAACGCACATTAACAACCCTAAGGTCTAAGCGTTGTACTGTCTACTTTCATCACACACTATAGCGTTGGGAATTGTGCAATGTCTTCACTTTCACTCTCTCTACTGTCTATTGTGTGCTTCGAGTGGAGAGCTGCCATATCCCATCTCACATTTGGTATCAGAGCATAGGCTTGGTATGGTCTAGCTCTCCAGGCTCATCAACCTCAGGACTCAGCTTGTCAACTGCATGCAGCTCTTGATCCATCTTCAGCCTGCCACCAGCTGATGCCATTAGCCCCAGCTCCATGCCTGGTTTGGTCGCAACGCCCCCAACTCCACCTGGGCCACCGCAGACCTGCAGCGCCTCCTGTCCTACACCCAGTGCTGCTTGATCCAGCCCCTGCAGTTTGTAGGTTCCCTGCCAGCTGTTCCCAGCGCCGTCACCACCTACATTCTATGGTACCGTCTGCAATGCCCCCGCCACCTGGGCCACCGCAGACCTGCAGTGCCGCCTGTCCTGCACCCAGTGTGGCCTAGTCCAGCCCCTGTAGTCTACAGCTCCCCCGTCACCTGTCTGCAGTGCCGTGCAGCGCCCCCGCCACCTGGTCCAGGCTCCAGCCCCTGTAGTCTGCAGCGCCCCTGCCACCTGGGCCACTGCAGACCTGCATCACCTTCTATCCTGCACCTAGTGCTGCCTGGTCTAGCCCCCATAGTCTGTAGCTCCTCTGCCACCTGTCTCTAGTGCCGTGCAGCTCCCCCACCACCTGTCCCTGGCACCGTCGACACATATTTGCTAATTACAGCTTGGTGCATGCTGTAATTTTTGGAAATTTGCAGATTTCCAGGTTGTTTCAGCTTGGGTTCTTGCTTTTGTGTTCTTTGAAATAGTGTCATTTACCATGGCCAATCAAGGAAAGAATGATGTATTCACATATGTATCCAAAGAGGATAGAGTTTGGGGCTTTTACATTGGTTGTGTTGCTGAGCGCTGTTTGTGTACTGGACAATGTGTACATTGGCCAGTTGTGATCAAGTGTGACACAGATTTGCTAATTATAGCTTGGTGCATGCTGTAATTTCTGGAAATTTGCAGATTTGCAGGTTGTTTTAGCTTTGGTTCTTGCTTTTGTGATCTTTGTAACATCGACATTTACCATGGCCAATTAAGGATAGAATGATGTATTCACATATGTATCCAAAGAAGATAGATTGGATGGCAATAACTATTCTCTATGGTCATTCATGATAAAGAATGTGCTGATTGCAAAAAATCTTTGGGATTATGTCAGTGGTGAAGAAGTCTTGGAATTGTGGCTCCTTCAACACCTTTCCGAGGAGGAGGGTCAAAGGCCCGCTCTAGCTCAGCCACTTTCCTAAAGATCAATAGCACAAAAGGCTTGGGACACATGGGATGCTTGAGCATTGTTATTGATTATATTGGCAATTCTGTCATCCATAATCCCACATATAAGGTTTGTTGCTTCTTCATGAGAAGCATGACTCACACTTGAGCAGATGTTTGCTGGAAAAAATGAGACATGCATCTCTTTCTTGAAAAAGGAGCTTGAGAATGTGAAGGCGATGCCATGCAAGATCATCTTAACAAAAATTAGGACTTGTGTGAGTAGTTAATGAGTGTAGATGAGTATTATTCTGATACACAGATGATCTCTACTACTATGAATTCCTTGCCGCCCTCTTATCTGGCCTTTCACACGGCCTTAAATCTCATCATGAGAATTTCTTCACAGCCACTTACCTTTCTTCAGTTGGTTAGTTTGCTCCTAGAAGAAAAGCAAACAAGAAAGGATAGTTGGGTGGATGTTGTAGCCTGTGAACAAGCTTTTATGGTGAGGCAGAAGAGCAAGGGCAGCTAGTCTAGAAATGCTCCGTAGAGTTCTGGAAACTCAGGTATTTCATAGAGTAACAAGAAATAGGGGGGCACGCAAGCCAAGAAGGGCAAGGACCATTATTGTAAGAAGCCAAGTCACTACATTATAGAATGAAGAAGTGCATTGCCTAGTGTTGGGTATTTTACTCACGCCTCACTTACGCCTATGCTCACATAGGAGTGTCGGTGATCAGTAGGACATTGGGGAACGTTTTACTCTTGGTAGGAGAGATTTTTTCCCCCAGACTTATGGTATTATTTCGTATGTGCTTATGACACAGTTACGTGCACTTACCATGTTCGGGTGTGAACACCCTCTACAACCCTAAGGTTTAAGGGTTGTATCTTGTACTTTCAGCTATTGAATTGGGTGTAGTGCTTCACTCTCAGACTGTCTACTCGTGCTTCACTCTCAGACTGTCTACTGTTTTCTGTGGTGAGTTTCGATCCTGCTGTCCTTCCTCACATTTGGTATTAGAGCAACATTGACTCTGTTCAGCTGAGGTTCCATTTAGCTCAGCTATGCTCAACTTGTGGGAGCTTCCAACTCAGTCTAGTTTTGCCCCATCAACTGCCTCACCAACAACGCCTCAGTAGAAGACCACAAGAGCTCTCTACAGCCGCTCGACTTGATCCTTGGAGCGGTCTAGCCAGACGCCTATTGCCCTGCCAGTCCAGACTCCACATGCTTTGCCCATCAGCAGTTACCTCACCTGGACTAGCGCCCTTGTGTTGTGCTTGCTTGGACAAGCGCCTATCCGCTTGGACTCTGCCACCTGCCGCCTGGACCTCAGGAGCTTTCCTCTTTTTGCCTGCCTGACACCTCTTGTTTGCCTGTCGTCTGTGCCCCTACCCTCGGCCATTTTGACCCTGCTTGTCCGCTTGCCCAACGTTCGCCACTGCGCCAACTCCGCCTGTTTGAAACGCTGCCTGTACCCGCCTCACACTTGCTTGCTGACGAAGCTGCACTAGTCAACACATAATTTCTGTGGTAAAAGTTTTTTTTAAAATTTTTAATTCCAGCACAAATTTTTGGAAGCAGGGGTTTCTACGCAACAAGCATAGTATTCGGAAACATGTCTGGGACACATTGGATGCAATTTTTTTGGCAAATTCACCAAAATTTTTGGGGCTTTTATGTTTTTTGAGAACATTGGTATACACACTGCAGTTATAGTCACAGAAAAATTGTTTTGAACAAATTTGAGGCAAGAAATTTTGGGGATTTTGCTGGTACAGTGTTGCTGAACATTGATTGCATGTTGGAATGCATGCATTATAGACAGTTTTGATAGAGTGCACCTCTGTACGCTAATTGCAAAAAGTTTTTTGTTGCAATTTCTAGAAATTTTCAGATTTCCAGTGTGGTCCTGCTTCGACATTGCTCTTTTGCTTTTTTTTTAATTAGCAATTGATAATCATGGAAAATAAGGGAGGAGATGTCTTTACCTATGTATCCAAGGAGGACAGGTTGGATGAAAATAACTATTCACTTTGGTCCATGATGAAGAATGTACTTGTGGCAAAAAATCTTTGGGATTATGTCAGTGGAGAAGAAGCTCGACTTGGAGTTGTGGCTCTAGCTACTCCTCCTCCAAGAGGATGTGCACACCGGGCACCTCAACCTGCTCCACTTCAGCCACTTCCACAAAGATCAGCAGCTCAAAAAGCATGGGATATACGGGATGCACAGGCTTTGTCGCTGATTGCATTGGCAGTTCAACGATTAATCATCCCCCACATTCGTTCAACAGCTTCTTCACGAGAAGCTTGGCTAACTTTGAAGCAAATGTTTGCAAGCAAGAATGAGACTCGCATCTCTTTCCTAAAGAAAGATCTTGAGACATTGAAAATGGATGAAGGTGATTCTATTCAGGATCACTTGAACAAAATTCAGGACTTGCGAGAGCAACTTCTGAATGTTGATGAGTACTATTTGGATGCATAGATGATATCTACCACTTTGAACTCTTTTTGCTTCTAGAGGAGGAGCAAACACGGAGGAATAGTGGTGTGGATGCTATAGCCTCTGAGCAAGCTTTTATGGCTAGACTGAAGGGCAAAGGTAGCCAAGTGAAGAATGCTCCACAGAGTTTTGGGACTTCTGGCACATCAGAGGTAAACAAAAAACAAGGGGGCACACAAGCCAAAAAGGAAAAATACCATTGTTGTAAGAAGCCAGGCCACTACATCACTGAGTGCAGACAGTGCATTGCCAAAGAGAACAAAAAGGAGTCAGGAATGTCTGTTTCTGATGCTCCTTCCACTGCTACTGAGTCCGCGTCCTTTGTTGCAGACAGGGACTATTGTTTTTACACATGCAGTTATGACACCTCTTGGGCAGATCGAGCATTCAGCTCAACTGAGGATGCAGGCACTTGGTTTTTTGATAGTAGTGCTTCTAGGCATATTACATCTCGTAGAGATTTATTTGCATTTGTTCATGCAGCTCCAGTTGGCAAGTCTGTACAGTGTGCCAACAATGCATCATACCCTGTTAGAGGTATTGGGGAGATTGCGCTCACAGCCATTGATGGCTCTATTCTCCCCCTACACGATGCTTTATTTGTGCCAGGCACAAAGAAGAATTTGCTCTCTATCTCTTCCTTGCCACGTTGTGGATTGCAGGTCACATTTGATGATGACCGATGCATGGTGAGAGACAAAGAACACATGACTTTGGTCTTGATAGGCACTTTATGTCATGCGTTATACGAGTTGGATGCTCTTTCAGTTGATCAGTCAGTGTATTTGACATCCACTCTTACTCCTGCTATGATACAGGCAGAGTTATGGCATGCTAGGATGGGGCATGTGAACTTTAGCAACTTGATGCTCTTATAGCGTACACAGATACTAGATGGATTACCTCTACTAGAGAGACCTCTTGAGCACTTGTGCGAAGGATGCATTTTGGGAAAAATGCATCGTTTTTCGTTTCCCCGTGATGTTGCTTTTCAAGCAACAACCAGGTTGCAGTTAGTGCATTCAGATGTATGTGGGCCTATGCAGACAAAGTCATTAGAAGGATGTTACTATTTTGTGACTTTTATTGATGACTTTACTCGATTTTGTTGGGTCTACTCTTTGGTCAAAAAGTTAGAAGTGTATGATGCATTCTTGGCTTTTATTGCACTTGTTGAAAACCAGTGTGGTTGTAAAATTAAGACTCTCCGTTCGGACCGAGGGGGGGAATACATGTCCTCTATGCTGAATTCTTGTTTGAAACAGAAGGGCATTGTCCATCAGTACACTACTGTTTATACTCCACAGCAGAATGGGGTTGCAGAGAAGAAGAATCGGTCACTTATGGAGATGGCTAGATGTATGCTGAAGGCAAAGAGCTTGCCTCACAGTTTTTGGACGCAAGCGGTCATGTGTGCTTGCCATGTTTTGAATAGATGCTCCACCAAAGCTTTGAAGAAAATTACACCTTTTGAGGCTTGAAAGAGCCGGAAAGCTTTTGTTGGACACTTTCGTACCTTTGGGTCCCTTGTATATGCACACATTCCAAAGGTACTCAGAAAATAGTTGGATAACAAGGCTATTAAATGCATTTTTGTGGGATATAGCAGTGAGAGCAAAGGCTACAGACTCTATGATCCTGTTTCTAAAAAGGTGTTTGTCAGTAGGGATGTACTATTTGATGAAAAATCAGAATTGTCCTTCGCTGGTTTAGACACATATCAGTCTGCTGCTCGTGATTTATTTGAAGGGCTGCTGCCCATTACATTCGGTGATTCAGGTGGAGTTTCAGCAAGCGAACTCAATGTTGAGCCAGCTACTCCTTTGGAAAATGCAGAAAATCAGCCATTGGCTGATCTGAATACTCAGCAAAGTGCTGAAACTGAAATTCAGCAAAGAGTTTATGCATAGTCAGGAGGCAATACAAATGCCTAGGTGGTATTTACAGACTATGAAAGATAGTCATCTAGATGCACCCATGGCTGGTCATACTAGAAGGCAAGCTGGTATGTATGATACTGCACATACCATGGAGTTTGTTATGGCAGCAAGCACCCTTGATGGAGAAGAGCCTGAATGTTTTGAGGATGCACAATAGAGTGTGCATTGGATGGCGGCAATGAAAGCTGAATTGGATTCTATCACTAAGAATCAAACATGGGATTTGGTGTCTTTGCCATTTGGGAAGAAAGGCATTGGAACAAAATGGGTCTACAAGCTGAAACGGAATGCAGATAGATCCATTGACAAATACAAGGCAAGGCTTGTAGCTAAAGGCTATGCACAGAAAAAAGGCATTGACTATGAGGAGACATTCGCTTCTACTTTCCGCATGACGACCATCAAGTCTATGGTTGCTTTGGCTGCTCATTATGGATGGACTGTGCATCAGTTGGATATTAATACTACATTTTTACATGGGGAACTTCATGAGGAAGTATATGTACAACAGCCCATTGGTTTTGCAGTTGAGGGCTTGGAACACTTGGTTTGCAAGCTGAAAAAAGCTTTATATAGCTTGAAACAAGCTCCTAGAGCTTGGTATGCAAAGATAGATGCTTTTTTGCTTAGCCAAGGGTTGATAAACAACTCATCTGAGTCTACCCTTCACGTATGTAAAGAGGGGGGATCCATGCTGATCATTTGTCTTTATGTTGATGATCTATTGTTTACAGGGACACATGCTGATTAGATTTCAACATTGAAACAAAATTTGCAGCAAACTTTTGATATGTTAGACTTGGGGTCTTTGCATTATTACTTGGGCATTCAATTCATACATGATTCTAGAGGGATAGGGCTATCACAATTAAGATACATTGGTAAACTTCTTGAGAAGTTTGGCTTACAGGATTTCAAGCCAGTCTGTACACCAATGGAATGTGGACTTAAGCTGTCATTACATGATGAGAGTTATTTGTTTGATATACATACATATGCTCCAACAGTTGGATGTTTTATTTACTCATGCAACACTAGGCCGGACATACAGTTTGCAGTTTCAGCCCTGAGCAGATATATGCATCAGCCACGCATGTCACATTGGCAAGCTGTTAAGCGTGTCTTCCGTTACTTGTAGGGTACTAGATCTCTTGAATCGCTTTATGCCAAGGGGGGACCACTGCAGTTACATGCTTACAGTGATTCTGATTGGGTTGGTGATTATGGTTGACGTCACTCCACTAGTGGCAATTGTTTCTTTCTTGGCTCGTCTTGCATATCTTGGCTTAGGAAGAAACAGTCCACTGTTGCCACATCGTCATGGGAAGTTGAATATAAGGCAGCTTTCACTACCACACTTGAATGCATATGGATTAGATAGTTGCTAGCTGATCTGGATGTATCTGTTACGGAGCCTACTCCTTTGTTCACTAATAGTCGGAGTGCCATTGCAGTGGCAGGGAACCCAGTGTTTCATGCACGCACGAAACACATTGATATACATTATCACTTTTTAGAGAGAGGCTACATGTAGGTGATATCAGCCTTGTTCTACCACTAGTAATGTGGCAAACATCTTCACCAAAGCCGTTCCTCGAGAGAAATTTGAAGCATTTCGCAATGCTGTAAATGTGATCTCCTTTGGTGGCGGATGATCCTTGTCCTCTTGATCACTCTTCACTCCAGGGGGGTTTGTTGGGTATTTTACTTACGCCTCACTTACGCGTATGCGCACATAGCAGTATCGATGATCAGTAGGACATTGGAAAACTTTTTACACTCGGTAGGAGAGGTTTTTTTCCCTAGACTTATGGCATTATTTCGTATGTGCTTATGACACATACTTACGGGCACTTACCGTGTTCGGGTGTGAACACCCCCTACAACCCTAAGGTTTAAGGGTTGTACCTTGTACTTTCAGCCTACACTCTTTGAGCTATTGAATTGGGTGTCGTGCTTTAATGTTAGATTGTCTACTATTTTTTGTGCTGAGCTTCAATCTTGCCACCCTCCCTTACACCACTGCAGTTACATGCTTACAGTGATTCTGATTGGGTTGGTGATTATGGTTGACGTCACTCCACTAGTGGCAATTGTTTCTTTCTTGGCTCGTCTTGCATATCTTGGCTTAGGAAGAAACAGTCCACTGTTGCCACATCGTCATGGGAAGTTGAATATAAGGCAGCTTTCACTACCACACTTGAATGCATATGGATTAGATAGTTGCTAGCTGATCTGGATGTATCTGTTACGGAGCCTACTCCTTTGTTCACTAATAGTCGGAGTGCCATTGCAGTGGCAGGGAACCCAGTGTTTCATGCACGCACGAAACACATTGATATACATTATCACTTTTTAGAGAGAGGCTACATGTAGGTGATATCAGCCTTGTTCTACCACTAGTAATGTGGCAAACATCTTCACCAAAGCCGTTCCTCGAGAGAAATTTGAAGCATTTCGCAATGCTGTAAATGTGATCTCCTTTGGTGGCGGATGATCCTTGTCCTCTTGATCACTCTTCACTCCAGGGGGGTTTGTTGGGTATTTTACTTACGCCTCACTTACGCGTATGCGCACATAGCAGTATCGATGATCAGTAGGACATTGGAAAACTTTTTACACTCGGTAGGAGAGGTTTTTTTCCCTAGACTTATGGCATTATTTCGTATGTGCTTATGACACATACTTACGGGCACTTACCGTGTTCGGGTGTGAACACCCCCTACAACCCTAAGGTTTAAGGGTTGTACCTTGTACTTTCAGCCTACACTCTTTGAGCTATTGAATTGGGTGTCGTGCTTTAATGTTAGATTGTCTACTATTTTTTGTGCTGAGCTTCAATCTTGCCACCCTCCCTTACACCAAGGAGAGGAAAAATGAGTCAGGGTTGTTTGTTTTTGATACACCTTCTACTTCTACAGAGTCCGCTCTTTTGTTGTGGACCGTGACTATTATTTTTACACTTGGAGTTATGATTCTTCTTGCATTGATAGAGCATTTAGCTCTACTGAGGATGCTAGCAGTTGGTTCTTTGACAATGGTGCTTTTAAGCACATTACATCTTGAAGGGATTTGTTTTTATCTGTGATTGTAGCTTTGGCAAATTTGTGCAATGTTCCAATAATGCATCTTACCCTGTTAGAGATGCTGGGGAGATTGTTTTGAGAGCCATTGATGGCTCTACTCTTTGTTCATAGGATGCATTATATGTGCCAGGGATAATGAAGAATTTGTTGTCCATTTCTTCTTTAGCAAAGTGTGGTATGCAAGTCATATTTGATGATGATAAATGCATGGTTAAGGGTAAAGAATTCTTGACTTTGGTATTGAATGGCACATTATGTCATGGACTTTATGAGTTAGATGTTTATTCGATTGATTAGTCATTCTAGTTAGCATCTACTCTTACTCCTGCTATGTTACATGTAGAGTTATGGCATGCTCGCATGGGGCATATTAACTATGGTAGTTTGATTCTTATGCAATGTACTTAGATGCTAGATGGTTTACCTCTCTTGGAGAGCCCTCTTGAGCATATTTGTGAGGGATGCATGTTGGGAAAAATGTATCAATTCTCTTTTCCTTGTGATGTTGCTTTTAAGGCAACAACCAAATTGTAGATTGTGCATTTGGATGTATGTGGACCTATACAAACAAAGTCATTGCGTGGATATTATTATTTCATCACCTTCATTGACGACTTTACTTGTTTTTGTTGGGTCTACTCATTGGTGAAAAGGTCAAGGTGTATGATGCATTTTTTGGCTTTTGTTGCACTTGCTGAAAATCAATTTGGCTACAGGATTAAGACTCACCATTTGGATCGAGGGGGGGAATAGATGTTTTCTTTGCTGAATAATTATTTGAAGTAGAAAGGCATTGCCCATTAGTATGCAGCTATATATACTCCATAACAGAATGGAGTTGTAGAAAGAAAGAATCGTTCACTCATGGAGATTGCCAGATGTATGTTGAAAGCCAAGAATTTGCCAAATGGCTTTTGGATGGAAGCAGTTATGTGTACTTGTTATGTTTTGAATAGGTGCCCTACCAAGGCATTGAAAAATGTCATACCTTTTGAGGCTTGGAACAACTAGAAACCTTAAATTAGTCGCTTTCTACTTTTGGATGTCTTGCATATGCTCATATTCCCAAACTACTAAGAAGGAAGTTGGACAACAAGGCTGTCAAATGCATTTTTGTAGTGTACAACAGAGATAGCAAAGGATATAGACTGTATGACCCTGTTTCCAAGAAATTATTTGTTAGTAGAGATCTGATTTTTGATGAAAAATCAGAATTATCCCTTGCTGGTTTTGATACATATCAGGCTGCAAATGATGTGTTTGAAGGGCTGTTGCCCATTTCTTTTGGTGATATGGCTAGAGCTTCAATAAATGAACAAAATGTTCAGCTAGCTACTCCATTAAGCAATGCAGAAATTCAGCCTATGGCTGATCTGAATATTCAGCAAGATGTTGAATTTGAGGTTCATCAAGAGTATACACATAATCAGGAAGCTAGGCAAATGCTTAGATGGTACTTGCAGACTATGGAAGATAGTCATTTGGATGCTCTTATTGCTGGTCTTACTAGAAGACAAGCACGTCTGCATGATCATGCTAACAAAATGGAGTTTGCTATGGCAGCACACACAGTTGATGATTGTTTTGAGAATGGACAACAGAGTGTGTATTGGATGGCAGCAATGCAAGTTGAATTTGATTCTATCATAAAGAATCAAACTTGGGATTTAGTGACATTGCCCATTGGAAAGAAAGCCATTGGCACAAAATGGGTCTATAAGCTGAAAAGAAAAGCGAATGGATTCATTGATAAGTATAAAGCCAGGCTTGTGGCAAAAGGCTACATGCAAAAGAAGGGCATTAATTATGAGGAGACATTTGCTCCTATATCCTATATGACCTGATAAGTATAAAGCTAGGCTTGTGGCAAAAGGCTATGTGCAAAATAAGGGCATTAATTATGAGGAGACATTTGCTCTACATCCCGTATGACCACCATTTGGTGGATGGTTGCTTTGGCTTCCCATTATGATTGGATTGTGCACCGGCTTGATATTAAAACTACATTTTTACATGGGAAACTTCAAGGAGAAGTGTATGTACAGCAGCACATTGGTTTTGCAGTTGGGGTCCGAATGCTTGGTATGCAAGCTGAAAAAGGCTCTGTATGGTTTAAAGCAAGCTCCACGAGCTTGGTATACAAAAATTAATTCCTTTTTACTCAGCCAAGAGTGCATTAACAGCCCATTAGAGTCTACCCTTAATGTATGTAAAGAGGGGGGATCCTTCTTGGTCATTTGTCTTTATGTATATGATTTACTCACAGGGACACATGTTGATTAGATTTTAACATTCAAGAAAAATTTGTAGCAAACTTTTGAAACGTCAGATTTGGGGCCTTTGCATTACTATTTGGTCATTTAATTTATTCATGATGCTAGAGGTATTGGATTGTCACAGTCCGGATATATTGGTAAACTCCTTGAGAGATTTTACTTTCAAGATTGCAAACCAATTAACATACCAATGGAGATTGGACTCAGGTTGTCTTTGCATGATGACAATGATCTGTTTGACATTCATACATATGCTCTAGCAATTGGATGTCTCATTTATTTATGCAACACACGATAGATATTTAGTTTGCAGTTTCAGCCCTGAGTAGATATATGCATAGTCCACGCATGTCACATTGGCAAGCTGTGAAGCACGTCTTTCGCTACTTGCAGGTTACTAGGACTCTTGGATTGCTTTATGCCATGGGGGGACCACTGCAATTACATGCTTGTAGTGATTTAGATTGGGTTGGTGATTCGTATGCTCAAGTAGTTGGATGTTTCATTTACTCATGCAACACAAGGCCAGACATTCAGTTTGCAATTTTAGCCTTAAGCAGATATATGCACCGGCCACACATGTCACATTGGCAAGTTGTCAAGCGTGTTTTTTTTCACTTGCAAGGTACTAGGACTTGGCTTGCTTTACGCCAAGGGGGGACCATTGCACCTATATGCTTACAGTGATTTTGATTGGGCTGGTGATTTTGATTCTCGTCACTCCACTAGTGGTAACTATTTCTTTCTTGGCTCATCTTGTATCTCTTGGCCTAGCAAGAAACAATCCATTGTTGCCACATCGTCATGTGAAGCTGAATACAAGGCAGCTTTCACTACTATAATTGAATGTGTATGGCTTAGACGCATGTTGGCTGATTTGGATGTATCTTTCACAGAGCCTACTCCTTTGTTTACTAACAGTCAGAGTGCCATTGCAGTGGCATGAAACCCAATGTTTTATGCACACACGAAACACATCAAGATCCACTATCACTTTGTCAGAGGCTACATGCAGGTGATATTAGCCTTGTCTATTGTCCTACCACCAATAATGTGGCAAACATCTTTACCAAAGCTCTTCCTCGTGACAAATTTGAAGCATTCTGCAGTGCTTTAATTTGATCTCCTTTGGTGAATGACTCTTGTATATTGATCAGTCTTCACTCTAGGGGGATTTGTTAGGTTTGACTCACACCTACGCTCACAGAGGAGTGTTAGTGATCCTCAGTAGGACACTGGGCACTTTTTACTCTCCTTACGAGAGGTTTTTTTCCCTAGATTTATTTCCTTTTATTTTATGTACCTACGTCACATAGTTTGGGCATTTATTGTGTTTTACACCTTTCGAGTGTGAATGCACTCTAGTAACCCTAAGGTTTAAGGGTTGTACTTTGCACTTGCATTACGCACTCTTTAAATTATTGCATTGGATGTTGTGCTATCACACTTACACACTCTCTTCACTGTCAACTATACTCTTAGCTAAGCTTCAATCTGTTCTCCTCACATCTACCTCTCAAAGGTTGTAGCCAACTGTATGGCTAGTCCCAAGGAACCTAGATAATGTACCTCCACATCAACAATAATAGATGTATGCAAGTTGTCTACAAACTTGGAAACAACCTCATCATTAGAGCGAAACAAAGGATGCATGAGTAGGAATCTAAGGGATATGCAGTGTCCATATCCTACTGTTGCTTCTACCTAAAAGATTTCCACTTCTTTCGTTGCTGCAATTTGTAGTCTATCAAAGTCAAATGTTGAAGAATAGCTGAGTGCATTGGAGCAAGCACTCATTATATGGGTCTTGAGGTACAACTACCACCAAAAAGTCACTCCATCCATAAGACCCTTCTATACATGAAGAGTGTGCATCCTTCTAATTTCCACATGCAAGCAAGGCACAAACTATAGACAAGCTTTCTTCCTACTTGCCATTGAACTTTGGAATGGTCAATTTGTTCAATGGCTTCCCATCCCGCTTGACGGAAAATGGCTTACTATCCTGCTTGAACAGTGTTCCAAGTTTGTGGAAAACTTGTATACATCTATCTCTATTGATATGGAGGCACAGTGCCCAAATTCTTTGGAGCTATCCGTGCCTCCACATAAGTAGAGATAGATGTAAGCAACTTGTCCACAAACTTGAAAACAACCATAAACCTTGAAATGGTCAATCTATTCAATTTGAACTTCAGATACCCAAGCTCATTGGCAAATGGTTTCTCGCTTGACAACAAATTGCTTATTGTCCCACTTGAACAATGTGTTGAGCTTAAAATTCATTTGATATTAATTAGCTCTTTAAAACGGCCCCAAAACATGTAAATTACCAAAAGTTTCATTATATGGGGAACGGTTCTAGAGAGTTTCTATGTCTCCCTAATTTGGGAGGATCCTTGTGCATCTATTAATAGACAAGCTGCCCACCATTAAGCCTATACTTGTCGTGTAAATTTCCACCATCAGCCCTCTTCCACTAGCTATCTAGCCCCCCAAGGACTAATGCTAATTGGTGTATGCTATTGGCTAGCCTCCCACTATTGTAAGTGATCAACTACCATCATCTTCAGAAAATCGTTTTTGTGTTTTCTGCACTTTTCTTCATCAACTTCTACTCCAATTGGTGGTTACTACACTTGAGATCCATCCCAATGGACGGCACACATCAGCACCTCCCTCAGCCCACTCCCACGAGAGCCATTGACTGTTGGACAGCTCTGCCCTTTAGTATTCTATACTTTCTCTCATCCATTTACAACATCGATTTATTCACTTCAGAGTTCTCTTTCTTCTATGTTTGTGTTTGTTTTTTGCGTTTTGAGTTTTGAGTTTAGGATTTATGCCTATTGTGTTATTATCTGAGTTATTGTGTTTTAGTTGTATTCGTACATTTTCAGGAGGAGGAAAAGGACGGAGAGGTCGAGGAAGAGCTCCACAGACGATGTACCATAACCGCTTCTGCACAAACCAAGCTTTCATGACAGCACTCTATGTGAGATAATCAGGTCCATGTAACTTATCATCAGTGGAAGTGCATGGAGGAGCCATAAGGAGAGGATAAGAAGAGAAGTAGAGAAGAGATGGAATTTGGAGAGGGAACATAGCCAAAACACGAGCACAGACTGTAGAAAATGAGAGTTCACATGCAATAGAACCCAAAATCGGATCAATAGAAGACAAAATCTGCTGTAGAAAGTCAAAAAATCAGTCAAAAACGGTCAAAAACAGCAAAAACGGCCTGAAGTAACAGTCACCCAGCCACGAGAGATGCTGAATCAGCAAAACGCAGGCTGTAAACTGCCGAAAAATAGGTAGGAAACTGTCGCCTGCAGCTGCTGATGAAAAACGCAGGCAGTAGAGGGTGCGTAGGTAGCAGGCAATGACAAAGCTGCAAAAAACGCAGGTCAAACAGGGCGCCTGTATGGAGCAGCAGCCGCCTGATCAGAAAAGGGGAAAACAGTCTTGAAATCAGCAATAAAACACAGAGGGAGCATAGGTCCTGAAATCTGATACCATGTCAGAAGTGGAGCAGCGGTGGAAGCATAAACATGTGCTGAAATAAACTGCTGAAACACAAGACAAAAAGAGAAAAGAAAAGAACACAATACAGATGCACGGGAAATGGAATCCATATATTTGAACACGAGACAGTCGCATACAACAGTGAGTCACTGGCTGCATGGGCACTGGCACTGGCTCCTCTCTCCACAGAGTCTGCAGATGGTGAAGATGATGATAACTGAGGAGGAGCCACTGAGTATAAATAGGCCAAAAAGTGGGGAGCAATAAATGCTGGTCGGACAGCATTAATGCTAGCCGACTGGTGCATAAAATGCTCCATTGGCATAAAATGCCACACTAGAAAAAATACCTAAAATACCTAATAAAAATGCCCAGCCCAGATCAAGCTCAGACTCACACATGAGCTGACAAATACTCTGCTAACAATCTTCACATGGTATTGTAGATGCTTGGTTTTGTGCGTGACACACAAACAACACATAACCATTTCACAATGTCTTAGACTCCTCCTCCTTGGGATCCTACTATGTCTTATCAAGCTTCATCACTAGAGGCCTTGATAAGGCATTATAGACTTAATGAGGAAGACGATAGCTTCACCTTCAACTTCACATTCTTCTCCTTTTCTTGACGTCATGATAGATGAGGAGTTTGAAGAATTCATGCATAACAAGTATGTTCCCACTTATCTCCCTTCTACCAACTTTTCCACTACATGCAGACCTGTTGGTGAGGCTGGCTACCTCTCTCATCAAGGAGGACATACAACATGTGGGATGACTGGCAAACTATCTTATTCATCTTAGACAGGCCCATTGTCAGGTTCATATAATCCTTTTGAGTCTTATGGATCAAAACCCTCTTCTATTTCTCCTTTTGATATGCAAGATTTGAATAATTTTCAGTACGCCAATTTTAACCGAGGGCTTCAAACATAGACATACATCTATAAGTATACCTAAAACTATATCTTCTATGCCTTTTGAGCATGAAGTTAACACTTTTCTATTACACTTATCTCTCGTCCACCCACATCTCTCGAATCTCTTTCTTTTGTATTCAGTAATCTAGGATTGCACTTCACTTCTACGTTCAACACACTGGGAGGTGGGCCTTCTATCTATGTTTCTACTTCCTTATTTTTCTCTACATCCCATGTCACCCATCCTTGGGTGAATGCCACTTTGCACCCTCATACATCATTAGGGGGAATGCCGCTCTTTAATATTGTCTCATTCACACATGCAAGTGAGCACTTCTGTTTATCCTAGGACGGCAGTGATGGGTATCCCCCTCACTTTCCCCGCACACTCACCTCCTCATCTCTCGGCCTCTTTGATGCGGGGATTTCCATCCTCTGCTTACGGTGCATTGTCACACACACCATGGATCACTCCCAAGCAGGGATTTCCATCCTTTGCTCCATGTGTCTCTATCCCTCCTCCATGGGCTACTCATGTAGTCACCATACCCATGCCTAGTCAATTCATGGCCACTTTTGGATCCACTGTGCACAGTTCACGCATCATGGTAGGCACTCTAGGATTAATTCTCGAGTGTACTCCACTCCCCTACTCCACCCACCTTTCCCATCCTACAACACTACCACTCTTGTTGCTATGCCCAAGAATGCCTCCACAGATAAGACTCGTTTTAACAAGTCAAATTTCACCACTTGATCAAACTTCATGCAACACGTGCTTGAATCGCAAGGTCTTTGGGACCTAGTCGTAAGTCTACAACCTATGTCAGACCCTCAATTGGCTCACCTTGATCACATTCGTCAAGGGTATGAGATGGGATATGATAGCTCTCAACTAGAAGCACATAGTAGATAGTAGAGTGAGTGAGAGTGAAGACACAACATGATTTCCAATGCTATTTCCAAGTGTGTGATGAAAGTATAAAGTAGAACCCTTAGACCTTAGAGTTGTTAATGTGCATTTACACGTGAAAGATGTAAAACACGGTAAGTGACCGAACTATGTAACCTAAACACATAAAATAGAAAATAATGTAACTTGAGGAAAAAACCTATTGTAAGGAGAGAAAAGTGCCCCAATGTTCTACTACAGATCACAAGTATCTCGGCTTCTTGCAATAATGACACTTGTCCTTCTTGGCTTGCATGCCCCCCTATTTCTTGTTGCCTCGCGAAGAACCTGAAGTCCTAGAGCTTTGCGGAGTATTTTTCGCTTGGCTACCTTTGCCCTTCTGCCTTGCTATAAAAGCTTGCTTCGAGGCTATAACTTCCACTCTACTGTTTTTTCTTGTTTGCTCTTCCTCTAAGAGCAAATTGACCAACTGAAGGAAAGTAAGTGGCTGTGGGGAAATCCTCATTGTGAGGTTCAAGGCTGTTTGAAAGGCCAAATATGAGGGTGGGAATGAATTTAAGGTAGTAGATATCAACTACGCATTTAAGTAATAATCATCTACATTCATAAGTTGCCCACATAAGTCCTGGATTTTTTTAAGATGATCTTGCATAGAATCACCCTCATCCATCTTCACAGTCTCAAGCTCTTTCTGCAAGAAAGAAATGCATGTCTCATTGTTTCTAGAAATATCTGCTCTAAGGTCAGCTATGCTTCTTGTGAAGAAGCTGTAAACCAAATGTTAGGGATGATCGGCCGCTAAACTGCCAATGCAATCAGCGACAAAGCTTGTACATCTTGTGTGTCCCATGTCTTTTGTGCTGTTGATCTCTGGGGAAGGGGCTGAGCTGAAGCAGGCTGAATAGGTTGAGCAGGCTGAGTTTCTTGTTGTCCACATCCTCTTGGGGGAGGTGTAGCGGGAGCCACAACTCCATGCCTAACTTCTTCACCGTTGACATAATCCCAAAGATTCTTTGCAATTAGCACATTCTTAACCATAAAAGACCGTAGAGAATAGTTGTTGCCATCCAACCTATCATCCTTGGAAATATATGTAAATACATCACCTCCCTGATTTGCCATAGTAAATGTCATTGATCAAGGAGCAAAAGAGCAATACTTCAAGCTGGACCAACCTGGAAATTTCAGAATTTCCAGAAATTACAGCAAACACTTTGCTGTAATTAGCAAATTTAATCAGATTTTATCAAAAACAGTTTGAAATACACGCTGTCCAAGGTGTAAACAGTGCTCAGCAGCACTAAAAATGCAAAAGCCCCAAAATTTCTTGTCCCAAAATGCACGAAACCAGTCTATTTCAGACTGTCACTAATGTGTGCCAATCTTTGAGTTGACAACAAAAGCTCCGAAAATCTGACCCGAAATTTCACAAAATATCTGCGAGAAATTTGTCCCAGACGCTTGCAAGATCAGAGAGATGCTGCCTGGGCACAAGCCCGTTCCAGGAGATGAAATCTGAATTAAAAAACTTGAAAAATTGATTGATTTTTCCTGTTTACCTTTGATAATGCAGAGCTGATAGATCTAGTGGTCTTGGCGAACTTGGCTAAGGTGGCGGGCGCTGGTGGAGGTCGGCTGGCTGCGCACAGGTTTGGCGCAGATAGACAGGTCAGTGGCCAGGCAGGTGGTGCAGCTAGAGGTGCTGCACAGGGAGCTGCAGGGTCTGATGGGGAGCGCAGGAAGGTCGGGTGCCTGTGGTGGCTGTGCGGAGAGCGGGTGGTGCTGGTCGTGCAGAGGGCAGTGCAGACAAGTCTGGTGCAGTTGGACGTGGGCGAGAGGCCGGGCAGCGTTGGCGTTGCTGGCGGTGTTGGCCAGCAAGGCAGGGGAGACTGGCGGGCGAGTTGGTGGCGCTTGGAGCTGAATGCCGAGAAGCTGGAGTTGTGAGCTGATTTATAGTTGAGGTCGTGGCTCAACTAGCGGTGGCCAGGAGCTGAGCTAAGCAAAGAGCTACTTTGATACCAAATGTGAGAAGAAGGATAGATCAAAGCTCAGCTGGGTGTACAGTTGACAGTGAAGAGAGTGGTGACACCCAATGCAATAATTTGAAGAGTGTATAATGCAAGTACAAAGTAGAACCCTTAAACCTTAGGGTTGCTAGAGTGTGTTCACACCCGAAAGGTGTAAAACACGATAAGTGCCCAAACTGTGTGACATATGCACATAAAGTAAAAGGAAATAAATCTGGGGGAAAAAGCCTCTCGTAAGGAGAGTATAAAGTGCCCCAATGTCCTACTGGGGATCACCGGCACTTCTTTGTGAGCGTAGGCGTGAGTCAAACCCAATAGTAGAGAGGTGTAGGAAGGCTTGGCAGCCTAATGAGTCTATTATTGCTAAAGCCAAAGCAAAGGGCAAGTCTAAGTGTAGTGAAGGAGACTTTTCCATGGATACAATTGCTCGTGATGCAACTTGGTGGTTGTTGGAGGAGAAGAGGCGATTCGAGTGCAAGGGATTGGGTCATATATGTCACGAGTGTCCTCAATAGAGGCGATTGGACATGAGCTTGATGGATAGGTTAGTCCATGGAATTGCTAGTGACTTGGTGTCATTAGATTGTGTTTTTCGAAGTTCAGAGTTCATGCAATTGGCTCCTAGCTCTTTGGCAGGCAAGATGTGGCATGAGTTCTGCAAGACATTTGGCAGGTCGATTATTGGCAAGGGTTCAATAATTGAGGTCCACACAATGAATTAATTAATTTGCAGGTGCAAAGTGCACTTTTAAATAATTGGGGCTTTTTGAGCCTTAGCTTGGAACTTTGGGTTTAATCAGTAAGTTTGGGCAGGAGGTGAAAGTTTACGCTAGCACACCCATTGAATAATTCAAAGTCTAATGTATGCTTTTTGTGCAACAAAAACATGCAAAAAGCTGGAAACATTTAGTGATTGATAGACATAAAGTGTTTTTAGTTTGATGGGAACTTGAAGCTTCTTCACAGTCTGGTTTTGCACAAATTGATTCATATAAGAGACATATTGAAGGCTTGAGACTTTGCTTTAAGAAATTTCACCAGTGCATAGAATGCATTTACAATTAGCGTGATTCACTTTTGAACCACCATTGACTTTTCTGCATAACAGATATGGATCCATTCTAACAAATTTCAGTTCTTGACATTGTGTCTCTTGGAGATAACCCTTGGTGTTGCTTGCCTTATCAACAAGCTTTGGTGATGTGTGAAGGATTTGACACAGAAAGAAAGCATCTGCTTCATCTTCTAAATAGTGAGATGACCCAACCTGCCAAGGAGTGTTTGAGATTGCAGTCAACATAGAGGAGGGAGATCTAATGGCTCTGCAAGCAGTAGTGCTCATCCCCCTTCCTTTCCCCATCAGAGTAGCCTAGGAGCACCTGTTTTCTCTTTGGTACCTTTGTACATGTCATTTTAGTCCATTTAGCACTCAAACAATTAAGGTTTTGGGCCTTTAATTAATTTGGGGTCTTTCTTTGGAGAAATAAGTGCCTTGCCACTTCAAAACTATGAGTTTCCCATTCTTTAATTCTAAATTTCCAGTTCACTTGTCTGTTGTCAGTCTGAATCTGTGCAAGTCATTGGGTTGGCCCTGTTTGTCCTTTAAATACTGATAGTATTTCTTTTGTCATTATAGCCCTTTGGGCTTTAAGTAATACAGTCTTTCTTTTGTCTTCCTTAGGAAAAGTAAATGCTGGAAGCTCTTTCACCTCAAAGCATTGATTTTCTTTGTTTTTTCCATTCTCTAATTTTAGTTATAGTTGTCTATTATCACTTCACCTTAAAGCACCAAGTTTCTTGCTTCTGTTGTTCTATCATTCTAATTCGGTTGTCTTTTGCCACTTCAAGTTTTCTCAGATCAATGTGTCACCCTGTTTAAAGGAATGCTCTGTTTTATTTTGCTGGGTTAGCTTGTTTATAATTCTTCTCTCTCCTTTTTTGGTTTTGTATGTATATGCATGCACACTTGCACAAAGTGAGCCATGTATGCATACATCAAGGGGGGAGCCTTCATAGTTGTTGCAATGTGTGTTCAGGAGCACTTTCAATTTCTGGCTCCTCTAGCTATGTGATTTAAGGCTTCCATGTCTGCAGATACATGGCAAACTTGAAGGAGGGCAGCTTTATACCCAGGCTCATGTTACAAGAATACAGGCTATGATTCGTGGGGCCATTCGGGCTATCATGGTTCCTACAAACCTCTCCACAGTTTGGTCTTCAGTGCAACAGCAGTTGCTTGATATGGATGGAAGTGGTGGAGTAACAGGTGAAGGAACTCTATTCCAAAGTTTGTTTATCGGGTTACTGAAGGAAGGTGCCTTTTCTGGTAGTCTTCACAGCGGTGGCTCAGTTTGGACTCCTGCTGTAAGTTGTTCTGAGGCAATTTGAGGTCAGCTACGGTTGTAAGAGTTAACCAAATGCACAGCTTTATCTTACTGACAGACTTATAACAGAGACTTTTCTTTTACATCCTGAATTTGATGCCCTTACACTTTTTCCAATAACTAGTTTGATCTGTTCTACTATGTAAGATGCTAAGGCAAAATTCAAATCACCAAACTATGCATAATTGAGCAGGTTATCCAAAACAAAGCAATTTCGGACTTCTGCTTCTGGAAGGAACTTGCAGTATGAAATAGGCAATACATGATCTCTCAGCAAGGAGTAGGAGGGAAAAGTTGTACTGCCAAGTTTGAAGATTTGTAGCACTGAGGAAAAAAGTCTTCATACAAGCTAGGATAAAAAGATATTCGTGCTGGTATTTTTTGGACAGTCACAGATGAAAGGTCAAATAGAGACATAGAGAAGACCGTCCCATTCTTTGATGATAACATGTTTTGATGTTAACTTTGTAGATTGATCCACGAGCTGTGAGAAATGTTTAGTGAGATAGCATAGGTGGACTGATCGTAAGCTCTATTCTCTGTACAGATAGGCCTCCCCTTCTAGTTACTATTTCTAGTGTTACTTAGCATTCAGTGTCCAGGCAAAGCAAACCATTGAGTAGAACTGTAAGCTCTATTTCTGTACAGATTGGCCTCCCCTTCTAGTTACTATTTCTAGTGTTACTTAGCATTCAGTGTTCAGGCAAAGCAAACCATTGAGTAGAACTGTATGATAGCATATCATTGGTCATCTAGCAAGAAATTGGAAGCATAGCTTTAAGGCAAGAGTTTATGCATTCCCAGATGAGCATCCTTTCAGTGAAGCTAGAATGTTAGTTCTGTGGTTGAGTCTGTTACATCTCATTGCCCTCATTTTGTTGTGGCCCAGTGATGTTATTTGGTGAAGATGATCTCTCTCTCTCTCTCTCTCTCTTTTTCGTAAAAGGTAATTGTATTAATTACGAAAAAAATACAAGATTACTTGATTACAAGATACATGACGACAATCCAAGCCATCATGTGAAGAGGATCTAAATACTACAAGTTACAATATCATGGCAAGGATGCGGAGGAAATTGCCATATGCCAGGGACGGAAGTCCTCCGTAGAAAGCAAATCAGAACGATGGAGAAGAGCTAACTGCCAATACAACAGGCCCTTAAGCCTCACAATATGCCGCTGAACATTATAGGCGGAGTCAAACAGAAAAGCATTCCGAATGGTCCAGTTATGCCAACAGCCCCAGTATCGAAGAAAGTGATACATGAGCTTCATATGTGGCTGTGCGGGAGTAGAGTATTTGGGCTGCCCAAAAACCCAATCAAAGGGGCGCAGGGTGATACCAACCACCCCTCGCCAAACAGCCGACAAAAATAACCAGATTTTCTTAGCGACGGGGCAATAAATAAATCGGTGGCGGGTGGATTCCATAGTAGTGGTGCAAAAGAAACAGGTGCCATTGGAGATTCGTCGCTTGGAAAGAGCCGAAGCAAGCGGAAGACCCCCAATCATCACTCTCCAAAGAAAGACTTTATATTTAAGGGGTGTCTTGTTCAACCAGCCCTCCATCACAGTTGCCCTCCACCATGACCGGGATTTACGCAGTCCCCATAAAGCATTCGCTTTAGGAAGTAGCCATTGATGATCTTTAATCAGAAGATGATACACTTGGTTAGCAGAAGCTTTGCTCAAATTCAGCCGGCCTTGTAGGTCCCAATCCTGCCAGGGATGATCCGAAGCAAGAGCAAGAAAGGGTTGTCTGCTCTGGAGCACCGTCAAAAGCTGTTCCCATAAAGGCCTATATCCACGAGGGATCCTGAAAAGCCTCCTAGCTGTACGAAACGATATAAGCACATTGCGACTGGCAAGGGTGGCATCCGCAACCGACGACAAGCCCAAACGTGCCATCCGGTTGAATTGTGGTCTAAGCTCATGTTTACCTTCCCACGAAAGTAAACGCGAGACTGCCAATAATTCCAATTAAAAAGAGTTAGTAGCCACGCGATCCTCCGTTGGATGCCATTGAGCCTTTTGAAGGACGTGTTTCCAGGAACATACCAAATGAGTAAGCAGCGATGAAGAAGAACTGGAGAATCGCGAATCAGCGTTAAGAACATTCCACTAAGAACTCTGGATTTGGGTATTGCCATGCAGAAGCCCATGGCCCTCAAGGAAATAACGGGCTATAGAGACCCATGGATGATGATCCGAGCACATGGCGCGGAAAAGAGACCAACGAAGTGCCTGCATGTGAGTTTGGGTATCTAAAATAGCTCCGCCACCCATGCGTTTGGGGGTGCACACATGCGACCACGAGATCCAGGAAATACTTGCATGCAATGAGTCCTTCCTCCATAGCATGAAGCGAATAGACTGAGTAAGAGCATTCAGAGTCGTAGTAGTCCAAGGCAACAATGGCAAGAAATATGTGAGCATGGGCAACATAATTATCTGGGCTACTTTGAGGCGAACATGGAAGGGCCAGGCCTGAGACTTCCAATACATAAACTTAGCCACCATTTTCTGAGAAATCCACTGCAGAAGCTGTTTTGGGGGAACATCAACACCCAAAGGATATCCAAGATGCCGGACAATGGAGCCACGAGGAACGACCAGACCCTGCCAGTCCAAGGACTGCAAATCCGACTCCGTGCAGCTTAGAATGGCTGATTTGAGTACATTGATACGAAGGCTTGACGCCTGACCAAAGAGACCCCAAACATCCAATGCTTTTCGAAGGTTATCCTTTTCCGCACGCAAAATCATAAAGGTATCATCTGCCAGGGATTGGCTAATGAAGTGCTGTCCTGTGGGAAGCGACAGTCTAGCCAACTGAGAAGAGGCGGCCATATGTGATAACATGGAAATAACTGGATGTGTCGCAAGGGCAAAGAATAAAGGGCTCAAAGGGCACCCCTGTCTGACAGAACGGGCAAGGATAAAGGGCTCAGTAACACCTCCGTTCAGCATGACTCGCGACTACGCCTCAGCACTAATGGTGTAGATTAGGCGAGACATCCGAGCACCAAAGCCCATAGCAGACATAAGTTCAGCAACGAAAGATCAGTCCAGATAGTCAAAAGCCTTTTCCAGGTCCAGTTGAATCGGTACTACCTCCTGATTAGAATGCCTGGCATAATCAATGGCCAATTGGGCATTCAAAACATTGTGTAGAATATTTCGGCCCTTAATGAAACCATACTGGAGAGGGTGCACAAGGGCCGGGAGATGCTTATGGAGCCGATTCGCCGTTACTTTGGAAAAGATTTTGTACATTGAACCCATCAAAGAAATTGGGCGCCACTGCGTCAACTTAGATGGCAAAGGAACTTTGGGAAGCAGTTTAATAAGTCCTTGTTTCCATGAGGGAGGCATGATTCCCGTTTCCCACACCTGCTGAAACAACGCCTGCAATGGTTTCGCCAGTTGGGTAGTGAAAGCTTCAAAGAACTCATTGGTGAGACCATCCCAACCCGGACTTTTATCTTTGGGCAAGTGTAACAAGACGTCCATAACCTCTGCCTCACCAATATGTGACTCCAGAGTAGCTTGCATGTCCTGCGGAAGCTGATTGTGGACCAGGTTATAAAAAACCGAACGGGCCTGAGTAGTTTGGGCTGAAGGTGGAGAAGTAGAACCGAGAAGGTCACGGAAATAATTCCTGCACATATGCACAATAGTCTGTGGATCCAGGATAAGGTGGCATTCTGCATCCTCGAGTCTTGTCATATTCTCTCGAGCAGGAGAGGCATGGAGAGCCCGAAAGAACTTATGGGTCTGACAGGCACTATCTTGCAAAGTCTCTGTCAGATGTTGCAATTTGGCCTGTTGATACGATTTTAACTGGAATTCTTTAATAAGATCGGCCACCCGCATTGCCAGTGCAAGCAGAAATGCATCATCCGGAGTGTCCACCAGCAGGGAGCGAACCAAAACCAGTAGGTCCTCCGCTGCCTGTCGACGGCGCTGACAAAGAGAGACATGATAGATCCCATACTGCCGAGCAACCCGCTGCACATTAGAGAGCAATCTTTCAAATGACGCAGTGCCCTGAGAGGAACAGTCCAAGAAGAATCTGTCAAGCAATTGCTGCATATAGCCCTGAAAAATTGCATGCTTCAAGTAGGACGAGTTGAAACGCAAAGGGAGTCTCTCCAGAAATTGCTTGAAAGGTGCAATGGGTTGTGCAAGCAACTCGAACTGCAGAGGGAAATGGTCCGACAAGACATATTGCTGCAACACTTTTATTTCGAGCATCTCACGTAGAAAATCATCATTCTGCATGATATATATACGGTCCAACCGCGACCATGTTGTTGCATACTGGGCCGAATGGAAAGTAAACCCGGGAGAAGACGGGTGTAGCCAGGACCAGAGATCTTGCTTAAGAACAGCAAGAGCCAACTCATGCTACATACGACTTTTTGGCGTATCCATTACCGAGTGCTCCGATGTGGACTGGGAGGAATCAACACACATATTGAAATCCCCCATGAAGAAGCCCCGTCTGCCAAGTGACAAGGAGGTCTGCAAAGTCTGCCAAAGCTCCCGGCGAGATAACGAATCATTCGGAGCATAGAGGCCAAGTAACCATAAGATTTCCCCTTCGAATAAAATTTCAATCACCAAAAAGCGGCCATGAACATCATTTTTAATGAGAACAGGCTGATATTTGGCATGTACAATCATGAGCACACCCGAATAATGCATGGCTTGTGTTCCTGCATAGAACAAACGAAAGCCATGGCAATCCACAACTTTTCCGGCTTCCCCGTGACTCTTGTGCTCAACAGCGCAGAGGACATCCCACTGATTCTCATACAATGCAGTCCACATGGCATGTTGTTTGTGTCGAGAACAAATTCCTCGCACATTCCACGTGGCTATTTTCATGTGTATGCAAAACACAATTAGGTACGAGGCACAGCTTGCCTCGATTTGACTTTGTCGGCGAGAATGTCTAGGACTCCCTCATCCAAGAAATCTGCCAACACTGCAAAAGAGTTCTGAGGGCCAGATTTGGAAGTAGACGGCATATCTGCTTGCTTGGGGTTGGAGCGTGGATAACGACGGTCCCACGGGGTAATGACGTTGCCTCTGGTATCAAAAGCCAGCTTTGCAGGCGGACCCTTTAGACGATCCGAATACATTTTCCTGGCGGGCTGAGGACGGGGTGCTGAGGAAACCATAGCAGGAGCAGAGCACTCGGAAGACAACATTTCCTTCCGGCGCATATATGTACGCATGGAATCTTGTGAGGTAGCAGGCACAGTACTGTCCATGCCAGCAACAATCCTGTTGCCTTTTTTTGCACGTACTTCAACCCAATCAGTGGCACGGGAATCCGGACCCGAAACCTGTTGTTTACCTTTGGCCAAAACTTGGGGCGGGTGGATAGTATCCAGCGACGGAGCATCACACACCATATCTTCCATGGGCGGAGCAACATGGCCCGCATCTGAAATGTGTTGCTGCTCTGGGCATTCGGCCATGAAGTGCCCCAACTCTCCACAGGAAAAGCAATGGCCTGCAAAATTGCCCCATTTCAAACGAAAGTGTAACGGATGCATGCCAGAGCAATTGAGGCGTAACCAAGCAGGCCGTTTCCATGCAGTATCCCATAACATGCACAAGCGGTTGCGATTCACAGCTCTGAGACTGGGAGGGACCAGAACCGTGCCCACAGCGGCCATAGCATCCTTCAATAGCGGCCAATAAACAGCTGGACAATTTTCCACTTCTACCCACACAGGGCATTCACGTTGCAGGAGGCGCTGAAAATCTGCCATCGGACGCCATGGAACCACATGAACCAACCGACGATCAAAAAACAAAGGCAGTTTAGATAGGAGAGCAGCACGGTGCATCTCAATTTTCAAGAGGACCTCAAAAAAACCTCGGGACCCAACAAAAATCTCTTCAACACATTCTCCTTGTAGCAGACTCTGCAGCCATTGGCGAATACGGGAAAGCAGCGGGATTCGACCAGTGAAGAAGAGTATCACCGCGCGATCATAGAACACCGAAAAGGAGCGTAGGACAGTTTTTGGGTCGACGGTAGCTTCCAGAACATCGTCAGGTGCGGAGTCAGAAAAGGCTTCCTGATTGTGTTGAACATATTCGCCAAGCAGAGTGTTGGCAAATTCCAGCAGATGCTCCCAGTCCATCTCCTGAGAGTCCACAGAATCCGAAGCAACCTGCGCATAGGAATGATCCTGAATAACACCTATTTCTTTCGAGGTATGCTTGGTACGTTTACCCGCAGGCTGGAGGTCAGGACCCGGGGGGATCTCTTCAGTGCACGGAACCATATCCTCCGGTTCCTCAGCATCAGAATCCGGGCCAAGTGCTGCCACCGTTTGGTCTATGAAATCCAGATCCAAACCAGCCATCTTGTATGACGAGCTGATCGCGAGGGAGGACTGACGCACAGGGCAGATGACTGTCGGCTGAGTTAGAAAGCGGCACCCCGGTAAGCCTGTTTCGCACACGGCGGAGGACGACCCTCAGGACGTCACACGACCAGGTTGCAGGCGTTAAAAGTCGGGGGCGACCACCACGGTGGCTGACTGGCGAGGGCAGCGTCCGACAGGCGAGGGGGGCGACTGACAGGCGAGGGCGGACAGCAGGCGTGGGCAGAAGCCCTGACGCACAAGGCGAACGGGCGTGAATCAGGCGCAGAGCCCACAGTGCACGCGGGCGACAGCAGGGCTCTCTCTCTCTCTCTCTCTCTCTCTCTCTCTGTACAGATCAGTGGGCACTCTGGCCCAGATGCTGCCTCTCTGCCAATTATCGGGCTTAGGGTTTACAGCAGCTGGGCGCCTCGGCAGAAAAGGACAAGCACAGACAGGCAGAGCCGCGAACAGCAGCACAGTCGAAGGAAATGGGGCGACTGCAGACATTGCAGCACGATTGGGCAGAAGACAGGACGGGACAGAAGGCGGGACCGAAGGCGAGACAGCAGGCGGGGCGAAGCAGGGAGGCGCTCAGGAACAGGACCAGGACGAAACGAGGGCCCACGGGACTGAAAGGCGACGGCAGGGACCCCTGCCCCCAGAAGAGACGACGGGCAAGCAGCACTGACGCCGTCTGCACGCCTGCTGATGCTCGGAAGGAACTCTGTCTCTCTCTCTCTCTCTCTCTCTCTCTCTCGCTCGCTCTCTGTGTCTGAAAATTCTTGCATTATGACATTTGATGCTCCTCTCCTTGGAAATTGTGGCATTGGGGGTGTCAGGATCAGCAGAAAAAAGGGGGGCTGGGGGATAGGGACAAACGCAAGTGTTCTGTTGACTGTCAATGGTGAAGGTATTCATCTTTTCAGTCTGTAGGTCGAAGTAGATTGCTAGGTTCTTTTCCTCAGAGCATCTGATCTAACTGGGTGTCTTTAATTGGGGTCATGAATTAGCCATTAGAACATGCCCGGCTTTGCTCCTGGCTGATGCAGATTTAGGACAAATATTTTCATTCTCTCTGGTTTCTATAATCAGTTGTGTTATGTAAGGGCTACCAAGAAACACTTCCTTTGCAGGTGTTTGAAAAGGCACAACATGAAGGGGTTGAGACCTTTTTTTCTCAGGTAATTGACAGTGAGTGTCGAAAATGATGCTTTTAGTAAAATTCATCCCCTGACATGAAGATGTGGACTTGCAGAATTCATATATTAGCTATGATATGGTTAGACGATTTGCAATTTCACAACCCAAGCAATTCCTGCAGGTAAGCAGTGGATACTTTTATGATCATCCAGTAAGTTAATTTACATGTTTTAAGCTTAGTTTATGAATGGACAGGCCAAGTATCCTGATGGTGTTGCTCTGGATACTGGGTTTATTCATTCTTCTTTCATTGAAATGGTAGATGCAGCTGCAGAGGAGGCAGTGGATAGTGGACACTGGTAAATGCTACTGCCTTATTACCTGTCGTGATCAAAGTGTTGTGACAATGGTTCCTTAAAATCTTCTTTGTTTCTGTATTTTGACAGGTTTGATTGTGCCTCAATGGCTCCTTTAGGGTTCACATCAGCTGATATGGCTCGAGTAGTTTCTCTCTGCCCCTCTGTTCAAAGAGCTGAGAAAGTAAGCACTACACAAAGTTCATTGTATTGCTTTCATGAGCAATACGAATTAGCTAGATCGACTTTCTTTCCATGCTGATATCCCCTTTGATTGCCCAGGAATCTAAGGCAAAGGTTTTGGCAGAGACTTGTATTGTGAGCCTCAGTTTTCTCAAGGTAAGAAATGGTGTTGGTTTTACAAGCTGTCCTGTAATACTGGCTTTCTGTATATTTTTGTGGCATGCACGTAAGTTTAAGTTTTTGCTTACGAAGGGAAGATCTAACTTCAGAACAGACTCACTTGAAATCCTCTGTCTTGTAATACTGTATATGACTTGAGAGTCTCTGCAGTAATGTCTTCTAAGAGGAACTGGCTAGGTTACCTCCGTCAGGAAATTTGACCATGAAATTAAGCTACCCTGTACATGGACAAACAGGTTTTAGAGTAATGTTTGTCCCAGAAGCATTGTCACTCAAGAAGCAGCCCACTTTGATCATGGACCAAGAGACTACAGTACTTCTGATGAATGTTTCATATTGGATAGCATCAGTCCTTTAGAAAAAAAAACAGAAAGCTGAGGGGAGGTGACTTTATGCTATCTTGTGGTTGATCTGGTGCTTTTCCTGGAATATCTCCTATGTATTTGTTCGTTTTCTTAGCCCAGAAAGCCAGTGGTGATGTGATTTGCTCACACACTAGACGTCAATGGACCAAACACCCCCCTCAAATTTCAAGACTCTCTGTAAACACTTGAGGTCTAATATTTTATCGATCTCGGGGTTTAGACACCTACTTTGGAAGGTCAACAGATACAAATTTCCCTACCTCTGTGTGTCATTGGATAGAACTACAGCATACCTTATTGCGTAGCAGTATTTGTGCTATACGACCATGTCATAGCAAGGGAGCCATCGTGAGTCTTTATAAGTTCATGAAGAGCCTTCAATGAGCTATTACATTGTGCACAACTATTAGCTCTAACAAGCATTCCTTTGATGGTAAAGCAGAGTTTTGGATGATGGTTCAGTAGGTCACAAGTTGAGCATGTTTATCACTAATTTCATGGCTGAACCACAGCAATTATACATTTTAATATCCACAAAAATTCATCCATATAATAAAACTCAACTGATACAGAGACAAAGTGGCTTAGCAAGCCGTATGACCATGTCATAGTAAGGGAACCATCATGAGTCTTTATAAGTTCATGAAGAGGCTTCAATGAGCTATTACATTGTGCACAACTATTAGCTCTGACAAGCATTCATTTGATGGTGAAGCAGAGTTTTGGATGATGGTTCAGTATGTCACAAGTTGAGCATGTTTATCACTAATTTCATGGCTGAACTACAGCAATTATACATTTTTAAACAATGTATGACTCCCTTGTGGGTTAATTGATCAAACTAAGATCAAAGGAGCAAACAAGCTCCAAGCATGGCATACTCCAATCCATTGGCAACAGCTTGTCCTCTTGGATAAGGCAAATATGTGAAGCAAGCAAGACAAGCAAAGCAAGCAAGCAAGCTAAGGAAAAACTGCCTTGGAGACTACCATGGGTAGTGCCACGAATATGGTGGATCCAGAGTCGACCACTCCAAAAGACCGAAAAGGGATAAATGTGCATAGATGCATGTTTACCTGAATAGAATGCCAATGCATGGGGTAATGCAAAGGGCGATGCAAGATGTCATGCTTACGTAAGATGCAATGCAATGGTGCTACTTGGACAGTGCCCTCGCAGGGGATTTATTCACTTGCCCAAGCACCCTTTTACAATCAGATCATCTTGACAGTGCGGATGAAGTTACAAATGTCCATAATACAATAAATGAATGAATGCCTAAAAACTGTAAGCATCATCACTGTCACTATCAAGAGTAGAAGCCGCCCCCTCTCAAATTGGAAGGAAAAGCAAGAGGGAAGCGCCCTCTCCTCGTCAAGTTGAAGAAGTAGGGGAGGGCATACCCAAACCGATCCTGGGTAACAAGTACTGAAGAACTGATTGGTTGACTGCTTTGGTCAAAATATTTGCAAAGTTGTCGGACGTAGGTACAAACTCTAGGTGGATAGTGCCTAGCTCAACGTGCTCTTTGGAAAAGTGGAAGTGGATTCCTGCATGCCGTCTCCGTGGTGTAATGATCGGATTGCCTGCAAGGACAATGACACTCTGGTTGTCACAGTAGACAACGGTAGGAGAGTCACATGGAAAATGAAGTGTCGCCAATAAACTTTTCAGGTAGATGGTGTCGGTGGTGCCATCGAAGGGAGCCCGGTACTCAGCCTCGGCCGTGGAAGCTACCACCGTTTCCCACTTACGGTTGGACCAAGAAATGGGAGCCGTGCTCAAGGTAAAGAGGTAGCCACCATGAGAAGGTCGGGTGTCGGGATCTCCTGCCCAATCAGAATTAGTGTACCCCTGCAAACATAAACCAAAACCATATGTTAGGCCGAATAAGTACACCGTAAATAACGCAACACACGAAGATATGCAATCCAATGTGACATCTTAGGTGTTGTGAAATAGTGACGGAGTATGCTAACTGAGTAAAGCTTGATCTGGCCTAGTGTGAATTAACCAAATAAGTTTTCCTACAACAAAGCGATAGGTATGTGTATGGAAGGGCTGTCCTAGGATATCCTTCGACAAGTGGACTGTAGGATCAAGAGGCATTTGATCCGAAGTGTGTTGTTTCACTAGCTAAAGTGCGTACTTTTGCTGTGACACAAAAATGCATCCCCTAGAACGAACTACCTCCATCCCCAAAAAATAAGACAACAAACCAAGGTCTGTAATCTCAAATGTAGCTTTAAGCTTCGCCTTGATTTCCGCTATGGCAGCAGAATCTGAGCCTGTGATGAGTAAGTTATCAATGTATAGCAGGATATAGCTAACCCCCTCTGCAATAGATCGAACATATAAGTTCGGGTCATAAGGGGTAGAATGGTATCCGTGAGTCTGCAAGAACTCATCCATCCTATGTAACCAAGGCCGTGGCGCTCGCTTCAACCCATAAATTTTGCAAGCGGAATATCTTATCCCTTGGGTTCCCTGAAGGAAAGCCCGGTGGTTGCTCCACATAGACTTCCTCCTCCAAATAACCGTTCAGGAAGGCACTCTTGACATCCATCTGATATCATCGGCCAACCGTGGTGAGCGGCTAGCATGAGAAGCAATTGGAAAGATGTCAACCGCGCAGTAGGAGCAAAGGTCTCTTCATAATCAATATGTCGAAACCCTTGCACAACAAGGCGAGCCTTGTACTTATCTAAAATCCCATCAGCTTTTAGCTTGGTCTTGAAAATCCACTTTGTCCTGATGACTTTCTTGTGATTGGGACGATCCCCACTAATGTCGAAGTCTCATTTCAGTCAATACTCTCCAGCTCCTTTTTCATGGCCTCTCGACATTGAGGGTGCTGAAGAGCCTCCTGCCATGTATCCGGCTTAGAATGCGCTATGTAATTGATTGTAAACAACGATGCAAATAAAGCCTGAGGAGCAAATCGGGCAAGCATAGAAACAGGGAACGGCCGTTCCGGCCTATAGGAACGGCCGTTCCGGCCTATAGGAACGGCCGTTCCGGCCTATAGGAACGGCTTAACGCGTTCCAAACCCTCCAAGGAGGTGAAACGGCCAGGGAACGTTCCTTGCCGTTCCCCCTGCCGTTCCCTGCCGTTCCCTGTTTGGAACGGCCGTTCCAGGCTTGTTGACTGAAAATTGACGTTTTTTCCCTGTTTGGAACGGTCGTTCAAGGCCGTTCAGTCAACAGGCCGTTCCAGGTCTGTTGACTGAAAATTGACGTTTTTTTCCGTTTTTTTTTTTCGCTTGGGTCATAGTTCTTCTACCACATATTCACCCATCTCCATTGCCTAATGTGCACACACTAATCTCTCTCTCTCTCTCTCTCTCTCTCTCTCGGGTTGAAGATTTAAAGTGTCAAGACAACCCACAAGCTAATTAGGAGTCCATGCAAAGTTCAAATTTGATGCATTATGAACTCTTGCAAATTAGAATCAAATTTCAGCTGATCCTCAATTCCAAGGTATTTATCCATTTATATTGTCTAATTTCAAGGGAAATTGGGATAATTGGGGCAATTCAAGGCAATTTGGAGCTATGGGGTAAATCGAGTCAATTTTGGGACATTTGGGTCAATTTCATGCATTGACGGATATTGGCGCAATTAGAGGGACATTCGTTGGGGCAATTTGGGTCATGCAGGGCATATTTGGGGCACTTAAGACATGTGCCGTTCCCCCCATTCCCGTTCCCCGACCTTGGACGTTCCCCTCGTTCCAGGGGGTCCCGTTTTCGTTCCCGTTCCCCGTTCCAGGTAACTATGCGGGCAGGTCTTCTAGGTCCCTCCGGAGTGGAATTTGGTGTTAGGATCCCCGAATCCCACATGGTCTGTTGGTACTAGCGAGGTAATGGATCTCATGGAGGGGGCTTGGGAGATGAAGAATCTCTAGTAATGTCAGGAGTGGGAAGTAGAGTAGGCTTAGTAGGCACGTTTCCGATGATGTGGAAGGAGGAATAGGAGCAAAATCCTGTGTAGAGGATTGCACGATATGCCTCTTGTAAAAAATGACGTCACTCCTGACGATCACCTTTTTTGTTAGAGGATCAAACAAACGATAGTAGGCTTTCACTTTAGAGAAATATCCGACAAAAATAAGAAGATCAGCTCGAGGAGTGAGCTTTCCTATCTTAACATCAGGCATGTGTGTGTAGGCACGACACCTGAAGACTTTGAAGTGGGAAATGATAGGCTGAGAGTAAAAAAATGCCTCATACGGGTCTTCTTAGGAAGAGCCATAGTGGGACAATGGTTGAGGATGTACATCTAAGTGTTAATAGCCTCGACCCAAAGGCGCTCAGGAAGCTTTGCTGTGAATAGCATAGAGCGTGCCATTTTCATGACTGTTCGGTTCCTACGCTCTATGATTCCATTTTGAGAGAGGGAGTTAGTAGAGGTGAGCTGGCAACATAGCAGCTAGGAAACGTGTTTCTTTGAGTTTGAAACTTACGAAACGTTTCTTAAAGTACGAAACGTTGCTGAAAGTAAAAAACACGGGTGTTTTTATGTATTTTTATTTTTTTGGTGAGTTGGAACTCAAAACATGGTTTTTTTGACAGAAACTATTGGGCAATGTTAAACATGATGATGATGATGCATAATGACTCGTGAGGGCTCAAAATTTTTGATGAGAGATTGATTTTTTTGTGATTTTGCTTAGTTATTGGACTTTGTCAATCTAGTATCTATTCTTGTCTTGAGATTTGAATATTATACGACTTTAGTCTCATTTATGAGTTATTTCTGATATATTACGATTCATTCTCGATTTTGACATTTTGTCAGTTTGTTTTGAAATGAGAATCATGATGTTGCAACTTGACTCAATCCATATTATAGATAGGCTATTTACATGTTAATTTCAATTTTATTTGTATGATATGCATGAATCATAATGTTTGAGTTCTAAACCATAGCTTGTCTAAAGACTAACTTCGACATAAGTGACAAGTCAATAATGGATCACGGATATCATATATGTAACATATAATGTATTATTCTCAATTGACTCTATTATCACTCAAGCTCAATTAGCCATTCTTTGTTTAAGAGAGAGTTCCATAGAGGTTTAGAACCTCTTTTACTAGTCAGAACTATTAAAAATCCCTATATGAAAAAACACGTGTTTCTTGTTTTACCCCCTCTTTAAAGAAACTTACGAAACATGTTTCTGACGTTTTGTTCTAAAGGTTTCTAACGTTTCTGGCTGCTATGACTGGGGAGAGATGCCATGCTTTGGTAGAAACTCCGAAAACTCGTGGAAGATAAACTCACCACCACTATCACTCCTAATGTAACCAACACAACGTCTAGTTTGGTTATGAACCAATAGCACCCAAGCAAAAAAATATGTGAAAGCATCTGACTTATGCTTGAGGAAGTACACCCACATGTATCTAGAATGATCATCCACTATTAAAAAAAAGTATAGTGCGCCATTTAAGGCGGCAATGTTGGGTATTTCACTCATGCCTCACTTACGTCTACACTCACATAGGAGTGTCGGTGATCAGTAGGACACTGGGGCACTTTTTACTCTCGGTAGGAGAGGTTTTTTTCCATAGACTTATGGTATTATTTCGTATGTGCTTATGAAAGTTATGACACACACCGGCACTTACCGTGTTCGGGTGTGAACGCCCCCTTACAACCCTAAGGTTTAAGGGTTGTACCTTGTACTTCCAGCTTTACACTCTTTCAATCAATTGTATTGGGTGTTGTGCTTCACTCTCTACTGTCTACCGGTTTTTTGTGTTGAGCTTTGATCCTTTCCTTCCTCACATTTGGTATCAGAGCATTGGTTTTGTTCAGCTCAGGTTCTGCCTAGCTCCGCTCAGTCTCCGGGAGCATCTTGCTCAGTCCAACCAGCTCCTCGCCTTGACAGTGCCCCGCCACTAGTCCTATTGTGACCAGCACCTTGTCCTTCAACATTTCATTCAATAAGTCCACCAGTGCTAACTCCACCTGCAACGAACTAGCCCAGGTTGCGCAACCCCTGTCTGGCGCCCTTTCACTTGGGCTCTGCCATCCTGTCTGTCCCCTATGCTGCTCCCGCCAGGTCGCTCTAAAGCCCCAGCCCTTCAGCGCAGCCCTTGTCTGCGCTCTCCTGCGTGCGCTTGAGAAAGGTCGCTCGTCAGACTGTAGCGATCAACTTGGGAACGTCTCGCACGTCAGTCATAGTCAAGCGCTAGCCCGCCAGTTTTCAATAGTCGCCCGCTCCTGAAGCGCCCGACTGAAACGCCGCCAGTCAAATCGAAACATGTAATTTTTTTGTTTTTTTTTTTAAATTTTTAAATTTCTTGCAATTCCTGGAAGCATGGGTTCCCACGCCACAGACACGAAGTCAGCAAACGTGTTTGGGACACATTCATAAATTTTTTTTGGGGCTTTTATGTTTTCTGGGAACATTGGCATACGCACTGCAGTTACAGTCAGTGACAGACTTTTTTGACAAACATGAGGTAAGAATTTTTGGGGATTTTGCTGGGACAGTGTTGCTGAACACTGATTGCACGTTGGACTGCGTGCATAACAGAAAGTTTTGGCAGAGTGCACCTCTATACACTAATTGCAGAAAGTTATTTCCTGCCATTTCTAGAAATTTTAAGATTTCCAGTTTAGTCTTGCTTCGACATTACTCTTTTGCATTTTTTTGGTAATTGAAAATCATGGCAAATCAGGGAGGAGATGTTTTCACCTATGTATCCAAGGAGGACACATTGGATGGAAATAACTATTCACTTTGGTCCTTCATGATGAAGAATGTACTTGTGGCGAAACATCTTTGGGATTATGTCAGTGGAGAAGAAGTTCCACTTGGAGTTGTGGCTCTAGCTACTCCTACTCGAGAAGGACGTGCACCACAGGCACCTCAGCCTATTCCACTTGAGCCACTTTCCCAAAGAAGAACAACTCAAAAAGCATGGGATACATGGGATGCATAGGCTTTGTCGCTGATTGCATTGGCAGCGATTAATCATCCCCCACATTCGTTCAATAGATTCTTCACGAGAAGCTTGGCTAACTTTGGAGCAAATGTTTGTAGACAAGAATGAGACTTGCATCTCTTTCTTAAAGAAAGAGCTCGAGACATTGAAAATGGATGAAGGTGATTCTATTCAGGATTACTTGAACAAAATTCAAGACTTGTGAGAGCAACTCCTAAATGTTGATGAGTACTATTTGGATGCACGGATGATATCTACCACTTTGAACTCATTGCCTCCTTCGTACTTGGCTTCTCATATGGCCTTAAACCTCACCATGAGGATTGCTGCGTAGCCAATTACTTTTCTTTAGTTAGCTAGTTTGCTTCTAGAGGAGGAGCAAACACGGAGGAATAGTGGTGTGGATGCTATAGTCTCTGAGCAAGCTTTTATGGCTAGACAGAAGGGCAAAGGCAGCCAAGTGAAGAATCCTCCGTTGAGTTCTCGGACTTTTCGCACATAACAGATAAACAAAAAACAGGGGGTATGCAAGCCGAAAAGGAAAAAAAATACAATTATTGTAAGAAGCCAAGTCACTACATCATTGAGTGCAGACAGCGCATTGCCAAAGAGAACAAAAAGGAGTCAGGAATGTCTGTTTCTGATGCTCCTTCCACTGCTACTGAGTCTGCGTCCTTTGTTGCAGACAAGGACTATTGTTTTTACACATGCAGTTATGACACCTCTTGGGCAGATCGAGCATTTAGCTCGACTGAGGATACAGTCACTTGGTTTTTTGATAGTGGTGCTTGTAGGCATATTACATCTTGCAGAGATTTATATGGATTTGTTCATGCAGCTCTAGTTGGCAAGTCTGTACAGTGTGCCAACAATGCATCATACCCTGTTAGAGGTGTTGGGGAGATTGTGCTCACAGCCATTGATGGCTCTATTCTCCCGCTACAGGATGTTTTATTTATGCCAGGCATAAAGAAGAATTTGCTCTCTATCTCTTCCTTGGCAGGTTGTGGATTGCAGGTCACATTTGATGATGATCGATGCATGGTGAGAGACAAAGAACACATGACTTTGGTCTTGATAGGCACTTTATGTCATGCGTTATATGAGTTGGATGCTCTTTCAGTTGATCAGTCAGCGTATTTGACATCCACTCTTACTCCTGCTATGATACAAGCAGAGTTATGGCATGCTAGGATGGGGCATGTGAACTTTGGCAGCTTGATGCTCTTATAAAGTACGCAAATGCTAGATGGATTACCTCTACTGGAGAGACCTCCTAAGCACTTGTGCGAAGGATGTATTTTGGGGAAAATGCATCGTTTTTCGTTTCCCCGTGATGTTGCTTTTCAGGCAACAGCCAGGTTGCAGTTAGTGCATTCAGATGTATGTGGGTCTATGCATACAAAGTCATTGGGAGGATGTTACTATTTTGTGACTTTTATTGATGACTTTACTCGATTTTGTTGGGTCTACTCTTTGGTCAAAAAGTCAGAAGTGTATGATGCATTCTTGGCTTTTATTGCACTTGTTGAAAACCAGTGTGGTTGTAAAATTAAGACTCTCCGTTCGGACCGAGGGGGGGAATACATGTCCTCTATGCTGAATTCTTGTTTGAAACAGAAGGGCATTGTCCATCAGTACACTACTGTTTATACTCGACAGCAGAATGGGGTTGCAGAGAAGAAGAATCGGTCACTTATGGAGACGGCTAGATGTATGCTGAAGGCAAAGAGCTTGCCTCACAGTTTTTGGACGCAAGCGGTCATGTGTGCTTGCCATGTTTTGAACAGTTGCCCCACCAAAGCTTTGAAGAAAATTACACCTTTTGAGGCTTGAAAGAGCCGGAAAGCTTTTGTTGGACACTTTTCTACCTTTGGGTCCCTTGTATATGCACATATTCCAAAGGTACTCAGAAAAAAGTTGGATAACAAGGCTATTAAATGCATTTTTGTGGGATATAGCAGTGAGAGCAAAGGCTATAGAATCTATGATCCTGTTTCTAAAAAGGTATTTGTCAGTAGGGATGTACTATTTGATGAAAAATCAGAATTGTCCTTCGCTGGTTTAGAGACATATCAGTTTGCTGCCCGTGATTTATTTGAAGGGCTGCTGCCCATTACATTCGGTGATTCAGGTGGAGTTTCAGCAAGTGAACTCAATGTTGAGCCAGCTACTCCTTTGGAAAATGCAGAAAATCAGCCATTGGCTGATCTGAATACTCAGCAAAGTGATGAAACTGAAATTCAGCAAGAGCTTATGCATAGTCAGGAGGCAATACAAATGCCTAGGTGGTATTTACAGACTATGAAAGATAGTCATCTAGATGCACCCATGGCTGGTCGTACTAGAAGGCAAGCTGGTATGTATGATACTGCACATACCATGGAGTTTGTTATGGCAGCAAGCACCCTTGATGGAGAAGAGCCTGAATGTTTTGAGGATGCACAACAGAGTGTGCATTGGATGGCAGCAATGAAAGCTGAATTGGATTCTATCACTAAGAATCAAACATGGGATTTGGTGTCTTTGCCATTTGGGAAGAAAGGCATTGGAACAAAATGGGTCTACAAGCTGAAACAGAATGCAGATAGATCCATTGACAAATACAAGGCAAGGCTTGTAGCTAAAGGCTATGCACAGAAAAAAGGCATTGACTATGAGGGAGACATTCGCTTCTACTTTCCGCATGACGACCATCAGGTCTATGGTTGCTTTGGTTGCTCATTATGGATGGACTGTGCATCAGTTGGATATTAATACTACTTTTTTACATGGGGAACTTCATGAGGAAGGATATGTACAACAGCTCATTGGTTTTGCAGTTGAGGGCTCGGAACACTTGGTTTGCAAGCTGAAAAAAGCTTTATATGGCTTGAAACAAGCTTCTCGAGCTTGGTATGCAAAGATAGATGCTTTTTTGCTTGTCCAAGGGTTTATAAACAACTCATTTAAGTCTACCGTTTACGTATGTAAAGAGGGGGGATCCATGCTGATCATTTTTCTTTATGTTGATGATCTATTGTTTACAGGGACACATGCTGATTAGATTTGAGCATTTAAACAAAATTTGCAGCAAACTGTTGACATGTTAGACTTGGGGTCTTTGCATTATTACTTGGGCATTCAATTCATACATGATTCTAGAGGGATAGGGCTATCACAGTTAAGATACATTGGTAAACTTCTTGAGAAGTTTGGCTTACAGGATTGCAAGCCAGTCTGTACACCAATGGAACGTGGACTTAAGCTGTCATTACATGATGAGAGTGATTTGTTTGATATACACACATATGCTCCAACAGTTGGATGTCTTATTTACTTATGCAACACTAGGCTGGATATATAGTTTGCAGATTCAGCCCTGAGCAGATATATGCATCAGCCACGCATGTCACATTGGCAAGCTGTTAAGTGTGTCTTCCGTTACTTGCAGGGTACTAGATCTCTTGAATCGCTTTATGCCAAGGGGGGACGACTGCAGTTACATGCTTACAGTGATTCTGATTGGGTTGGTGATTATGATTGACGTCACTCCACTAGTGGCAATTGTTTCTTTCTTGGCTCGTCTTGCATATCTTGGCTTAGCAAGAAACAGTCCATTACATCGTCATGTGAAGTTGAATACAAGGCAGCTTTCACTACCACACCTAATTGCATATGGATTAGATGGTTGCTAGCTGATCTGGATGTATCTGTTACGGAGCCTATTCGTTTGTTCACTGACATTTGGAGTGCCATTGTAGTGGCACGGAACCCAGTGTTTCATGCACGCACGAAACACATTGAGATACATTATCACTTTGTTAGAGAGAGGCTACATGCAGGTGATATCAATGTTGTCTATTGTCCTACCACTAGTAATGTGACAGACATCTTAACCAATGCTCTTCCTCCTGAGAAATTTGAAGCATTTCACCATGCTTTAAATTTGATCTTCTTTGGTGGTGGATGATCCTTGTACTCTTGATCACTCTTCACTCCAGGGGGGTTTGTTGGGTATTTCACTCACGCCCGCTTACGGCTACGTTCACATAGGAGTGTCGGTGATTAGTATGATAGTGGGGCAGTTGTTACTCTCGGTAGGAGAGGTTTTTTCCCCCAGACTTATGGTTTATTTCGTATGTGCTTATGACACAGACTTACGGGCAGTTACCTTGTTCGGGTGTGAATACCTCCCTACAATCCTAAGGTTTAAGGGTTGTACCTTGTACTTTCAGTTTGACACTCTTTCAGTCAATTGTATTGGGCAAGGTTGTCAGGTACGAAAGGTTCGATACAGTACGGTACAATAAAATATGGTACTAATTGGTACCTTATGATTTTATAAGGTATGATGCGATATTAATACGAAAAAAAAAACAAAAACTTGGTCATTTTAGGTTATAGATAATAGAACACGTGTCAGAGTGCAGCGGTGCGGAAGCGTAGGACTGAGAGAGAGAGAACGCAGAGAGAGAAGGGAGAGAAAGAGACAGTGGACGATGAAGATCTGCTGTATATAGAATGCTGAATACAAAGATATGCAGATATATACACGGGCGCAGTGCGCTGGACTGCGTGTCTCCACCTCGACGATGCAACCTGCTGTTCACCTCGAAGTCTGCTGCAGTCTGCACTGTCTGCTGTCTGAAATCTGTGAACAGAGACAGAATCTGCGCGTCACTGGTCTGTAATCTGTGTCAGAGAAGTGTGTAAGACTGCTGGGAATGTCGGGTATAAATAGCCGAGATCTGCCAGGAAATAGGGCGCCAGAAATAGGGCGCAACCAGAACAGGTCTGCTGCATTAAATGCAGCCGACTGGGCTGCAGGCAGTCGGACTGCCACGTGGTAGTCCGACTGCACAGTCCGACTGTGCAGACTGCCACCAAACCTGCCCTGCTGCTGCCAAACAGGCTATGATCTCTAACAACATGTTTAGAGCTAAAATAGTAATATCACTTAAGTTAATAGGATGAATACATGAGGATAACAAGGAAAAACCTCACGCACAACATGCGCAATGTGCTACTAGAAGACAGATGGGAGTGTATATGTAATACATCAAAGAACAAAGCAAAGTTTAGGGTGGATGGACAAACATGCTCTTTATTATTTTGTGTGTGTGTGGGGGGACGAGAGAGAGAGGCTTGGCTGTCGGTATGGGGAGAGAGAGAGAGAGAGAGGGGGGGGAGGGGGGAGGCGATGCTCTTGGAATTGGATACTCATCTTGGAAGTTCGGAGAGAGAGAGAGAGAGAGAGAGAGAGAGAGAGAGAGATTGAATGAGGAGGCGATGAGCAGCGATGGCGGGCCTTCAACCCCCGTGACCTAGCGACCAGATCGTGGTCTCTGCGCAGCCGCTGAACCTGTCCGTGCCTGTCATTGCTGCGCCCGTCGGTACCTGCCGCTGCTGCGCCCACCTGTTCCTGCCGTTGCTACGCCTGTCGCAGGTACGCCCACCCGTCGGTACCTGCGCCTGTCAGTCTCTGCCCGTCGTCTGGACCTGCGCCCGCCTTCATCCACGCCTCACGACTGCTTGCCGGACGTCTGCTGCGCCTTTGTGTGCCCGCCTTCGTCGACGTCTGACGTCTGCCCTGCTGGTTAAATGCTGCCCGTCGCCTGTACCTGCAGTGCCCTTCAACTCTGCACCATCGACGCCTGCCCTGTGCCTGACCCCTTGGCGCCTGCCCCGTCGACGTCTGACCTGTGCAGAGTGCGCCGCCTGTGGTTGACTGCTCTGCGATAGCGTGCAGGGCTGACGCAGCCCCGTTTAAGCCTCCTGTGTTTGACCCATTACACGGCGCCCCGGTTCATCTGCGCGTGTCTGTCCTGTTCTTCGTTGCAGTCCTGTTGCTGCAGTCGGGTGGTGCACTGATTTTGCAGGTCTGCGGGACCTGCACAGCGAGTGAGAGAGAGAGAGACAACGAGAGAGAGGGAGAGAGAGAGAGAGCTCGTCCTCTGTGTGAAGACAGCAGTATGGCTGGCCTGGATTTGGATTTTCTTGACCGGACGATGGCAGCCCTTGGCCCTGATTCCGATGCAGAGGAGCTGGAAGATATGGTGCCATGCACGGAGGAGTTGCCGCCGAGTTCTGAACAGCCGCCTGCCGGCAAACGCTCCAAGCCTACGCCTGATGAGCCAATGAGTCCTCTGGAACGCTCCTATGCGCAAGTGGCCTCTGATCCGGTGGATTCGCAGGAAATCGACTGGGAGCATTTGCTGGACTTCGCCAATACTCTGCTTGGCGATTATGTCCAGCATAATACCGAATCTTTTTCTGTTGCGGGAACGGATGATGTGCTGGAAGCCACGGTGGACCCCAAATCAGTCTTGCGATCCTTCTCGGTGTTCTATGACCGTGCAGTTATACTTTTCTTCACTGGCAGGATCCCAGTGCTTTCGCATATTCGCCAGTGGCTGCACCATCTATTGCAAGGGGAGTCTGTTGAGGAGATCTTCCTTGGACCTCGCGGGTTTTATGAGGTCCTGCTGAAATCGGAAACGCATCGCGCTGAGCTCCTGTCCAAGTTGCCGCTATTCTTTGATCGCCGCTTGGTTCATGTTGTGCCATGGCGCCCCATGGCTGACTTCCAGCGTCTGCTTCAACGCGAATGCCCGGTGTGGGTAGAGGTGGAAAACTGTCCGGCGGTCTATTGGCCCATGTTGAAGGATGCGATGGCAGTTGTGGGAACAGTGCTGGTTCCCCCAAGCCTCAGGGCGATGAACCGCAACCATTTATGCATGCTATGGGACACGGCTAGGAAAAGGCCCGCGTGGCTTCGCCTCAATTGTTCGGGCATGCATCCTTTGTATTTTCGCTTAAAATGGGGCAACTTTGCGGGCCACTGCTTTTCATGTGGTAAATTGGGGCATTTCATGGCCGAATGCCCTGAAAAGCAATCGTCTTCGGATGATGCGCAGGTTGTGCTGCCCCAGGACGACATGGTGCTTGATGCCACGCCCCAGGAAGCCCTTCAGTCTCCTCATGTCATGGATAAAGGCAAACAACAGGTCCTAAGTGCGGATTCCCGTCGCACTGACTGGATTGAGGCACGTCCTCAAAAAGGTAAAAAGTTGGATGCAGGCCTGGCGGATCCTGGGCCTCCCGCTTCCCAGGATTCCGTGCGCACGTATACGCGCCGGAAAGAAATGGCCACTTCACAGCAGGCTGCGAGTCCTAGGGCCCCGTCGGGCCCCCGCAATCAGTCTCCAAGGAGAGCCTATACCGACGGCCCAGAGGCCCACCTGCCAAGCTGGCGTTTGATGCCAAAGGAAATGTTATTACACCCTGGGATCGGCGTTATCCCCGCCCCTCTCCCAAGGCAGTGGATTGCCCTTCTACCTCCAAAGCAAGTCGCCAGAATTCTTTTGCAGTATTGGCTGATTTTCTGGATGAGGGTGTCCTGGATGCTCTCGCGGAAAAGGTGAAATCGAGGCAGCAGGTGCCTCGTTCCTGACTTCCTTCTTTGAGGATACATGAAGATAGCCACGTGGAATGTGTGAGGCATTTGCTCTCGCCATAAGCAACATGCCATGTGGACCGTCTTGCACGAGAACCAGTGGGATGTATTGTGTGCAGTTGAGCACAAAAGTCACAGTGAAGCAGGAAAAGTGATGGATTGTCATGGATTCCGCCTGTTTTATGCAGGGACCCATGCTACACACTATTCGGGCGTGCTGATGATTGTCCATGAGAAATATCAGCCTGTCCTTGTTAAAAATGATGTGCAGGGCCGCTTTCTGGTGATCGAAGTCTTATTTGAAGGAGAGATTTTATGGCTGTTGGGCCTCTATGCTCCGAATGATCCCGCATCCCGACGGGATCTTTGGTCCACTTTGCAGGGCTCCATGTCACTCGGCCGAAGGGGATTCTTGATGGGAGATTTCAATATGTGTGTTGACTCTTCTCAGTCCACTTCAGGGCATTCGGTAATGGATACGCCGGAAAGCCGGGTGTGGAGTTCTTTTGCTTTGCACGTGCTCAAGCAAGATCTTTGGTCGTGGCTTCACCCTTCTTTTTCAGGGTTTACTTTTCATTCCGCACAATATGCAACTACCTGGTCGTGGCTGGACAGAATGTATATCATGCAGGGCGATGACTTTCTTCCCGACATGCTGGAAATGAAGGTCTTGTGGCCATATGCGTTGTCGGACCATTTCCCCCTCCAGCTTGAGATGCGGGCACACTCTATTGCACCTTTTGTGCAATTCCTGGATAGGCTCCCTTTACGTTTCAACTCCTCTTATTTGAAGCATTCAATTTTCCAGGGCTATATGCAGCAGCTGATTGAGCGGTTCTTATTGGACTTCGCCTCTGAGGGCTGGCCTTCATTTGCACGGCTGCTCTCTAATGTGCAGCGGGTTGCTCGCCAGTATGGGATCCAGCATGCCTCGCTTTGCCGCCGACGTCGACATGCAGCAGAAGACTTACTGGCTTTGGTCCGTTCCTTGCTCCTGGATTCCCCTGATGATGATTTTCTGCTGTCTCTGGAGAGGCGGTTGGCCCATCTTATTCAAGTGTTTCAGTTGAAATCTTATCAACAGGCCAAGCTGCACAACTTGATGGACACAATGCAAGATAGCGCCTGCCAGTCTCATAAGTTCTTTCGCGCCTTGCATGCGTCTCCGGCCCGCGAAAATATGACCAGACTCCAGGATTCGGAAGGTCGCATGGTCACGGATCCGCAAACCATTGTCACTATGTGCAGAAACTATTTTATGGAACTTCTTGGTTCCTCTTCCTCGCCTTCTAGCCAGGTTACGCATGCCCGTGCGGTCTTCTATCATCTGGTCCGCCAGCAGGTTCCAGTTGATATGCAAGCCGCTTTGGAGACGGATATTTGCGAGGAAGAGGTTATGGACGTTTTGTTGCACCTGCCGAATGATAAAAGCCCTGGCTGGGATGGTCTCACTAATGAATTCTTTCAGATGTCCTCCTCATGGAAAGAAGGCCTTATCAAACTAATTCCAAAGGTCCCTTCGCCGTCAAAGTTGCAACACTGGCGACCAATCTCTTTGATGGGCTCCATGTATAAAATCTACTCCAAAGTGCTGGCGAATCGGCTCCACAAGCACCTTCCAGCTATTGTGCATCCTCTCCAATATGGTTTCATTAAGGGCCGCAACATTCTGCATAATATCTTAAATGTGGAAATGGCTATTGACTATGCGTGGCACTCCGGTCAGGAAGTGGTATTGATCCAATTGGACTTGGAAAAGGCGTTTGATTATGTGGACTGGTCTTTCATTGCAGACCTCATGTCAGCTATGGGCTTTGGTACCCGAATGTCCCGATTGATCTACACCATTAGTGCTGAGGCTTCCTCCAGAGTTATGCTTAATGGTGGAGTTACAGAGCCATTTGTCCTTGCACGCTCGGTCAGACAGGGTTGTCCTTTGAGCCCTCTCTTCTTTGCCCTGGCGACTCACCCGGTCCTTTCAATGTTATCCTCCATGGCAGCCTCTGCCCAGCTGGCCGGGCTGTCTCTTCCGTTGGGTCAGCACTTCATTAGCCAATCTTTGGCTGATGACACCTTTATGATTTTGCAGGCGGACAGGGACAACATTCGAAGGGGATTAGATGTTTGGACACTCTTTGGTCAGGCCTCTGGGCTTCGCATCAATGCCCTTAAGTCAGCCATTCTCAGTTGTACGGAGCCTGATTTGCAGTCCTTAGGCTGGCAAGGCCAGGTGGTTTCCCGTGGCTCCATTGTCAGGCATCTTGGATACCCATTGGGGGTGGATGTACGGCCAAAAGCCCTGCTGGAGTGGATTTCACAAAAATTGGCGGCGAAGTTTATGTATTGGAAGTCGCAAGTGTGGCCATTCCATGTCCGCCTCAAAGTGGCCCAGACAATCATGCTTCCAATGCTAACGTATTTCCTGCCTTTGTTGCCATGGACTCCTACTACTTTGAAGGCCCTCACTCATCCCATCCGTTTCATGCTATGGAAGAAGGATTGACTGCAGGCCGGCATTTCCTGGATTTCATGGTCACACGCATGTACCCCTAAGCGCATGGGTGGCGGAGCGATTTTGGATGCACACACTCATATGTTAGCTCTCCATTGGTTCCTTTTTCGTGCCATGTGTGTGGATCATCACCCTTGGACCATCATAGCCCGTTATTTTCTTGAGGACAGCGGGCTCCGCCATGGCAACACACGGCTTCGGGCCTCCTGGTGGCATGTCCTTAATGCTGACTCTCGTGTTTCCAGTCCCTCTTTCTCTTTGTTACTGCACTTGCTCGGCTCTTGGAAAGTGGTGCTCCAAAAGGCCCGTTGGCACCCAGTTGGGGACCGCTTGCAGACTAACTCCTTTCAGCTGGAATTGTTGGCAGTATCGAGACTCCTTTCATGGGAAGATAAACATCAACTCAGACCAAGATTTAATCGCATGGCCCGTTTAGGTGTGACGTCGGTTGCGGATGCTACCCTTGCCACTCGCAATGTCCTCGTATCATTTCGGACTGCTCGGCGACTCTTTAAGATCCCGCGTGGATACCGTGATTTGTGGGAGCAGCTTTCGTCGAAGCTTCAGGGTCGGCAACCCTTTCCTGCCTTGACTGTGGATCGCCCTTGGCAGGACTGGGACCTTGCAGGTCGCCTGAGTCTGGAAAAGGCCTCTACTAATCAGGTGTATCATCTTCTTGTTCAAGATCACCAATGGCTGGGAGAGAAAGCTAACACTGTTTGGGGACTGCGGAAATCGCTGTCATGGTGGCACAAAACGCTGATGGAGGGCTGGCTAAATAAGACACCTTTCAAATGCAAGGTTTTTCTTTGGCGGGTAATGATTGGTGGTCTTCCTCTGGCCTCGGCCCTTGCCAAGCGTCGCATCTCGAATGGCAATTGTTTCTTCTGTACCACACCGGCGGAATCGGCCCGACATCGTTTTCTCTCTTGCCCGCTCGCCAAGAATATCTGGTCACTCTTGTCGCACATTTGGCGCGCAGTGGTGGGATCCTCGCTAACTCCTTTCGACTGGGTTTTTGTGCGCCCGAAGTATTCCGCACCGCCACAGTTGCATGAGAAGATCTTATTTCACTTTTTCAGATATTGGGGATGCTGGCACATTTGGACCACGCGCAATGCTTTTCTCTTTGATTCGGCCTCTAATGTACCCCGACATATTGCCAGGCTTAAAGGGCTCTTGCATTGGCAGCTAGATATCATCCGACACTCCGACTTGCTCCCTCGAGAGGATTTGCATCCGTGGCATATGGCAATTGCCTCTGGGTCGTTGCCATGATTGGTGTAACTTTTTCAGTGCATTACTGCGGGGCTTCCCCACACGTTGGCCTAGGGCCCTCGTGTATTTTGTAATCAGAAAAAAGAGAGAGAGAGAGAGAAAGAGAAAACCTCTTCACATGATGGCTTTGTGTCATCATGTATCTTGTAATCCAGTAATCTTGTATTTTTTTCGTAATTAATACAATTACCTTTTACGAAAAAAAGGAGAGAGAGAGAGAGAGAGAGAGAGAGAGAGAGAGAGAGAGAGAGAGAGAGAGAGAGAGAGAGAGAGAGAGAGAGAGAGAGAGAGAGAGAGAGAGAGAGAAAACCTCTTCACATGATGGCTTTGTGTCATCATGTATCTTGTAATCAAGTAATCTTGTATTTTTTTCGTAATTAATACAATTACCTTTTACGAAAAAAAAAGAGAGAGAGAGAGAGTTACTGAGTGTGTGTTTGTGTGAGAGAGAGAGACTTGGAATTATGATAATAAACATAAGGCTTAGGAGTTGGAAGATATTGTATGGTCTAGTCTTCAAAGGCAAAAAATAGCATGTTTTTTGGTACGAAATGGTACGGATACGTACCGTACAGTATGGTACAAACCGTACAGAACGAACTAGTACGTACGTAGTACAAATGCAACTATGGTATTGGGAGTTGTGCTTCACTCTTTACTGTCTACTGGTTTTTTGTGTGGAGCTTCGATCCTGTCGTCCCTCACAGGCAGTGGATGTCGGCCTGCAAAGATCAATATGAATCAATCTAAGAGGCTCCTCAGCACAATGTGTGAACTGCTGAGGGAATGGGGTACAGTGCTGCTTTTTGAGTTGACAAGCTTTACAGACATCGCGAGCTAGTTTTAGACAAGGAAGGTCCTCAACCAGTTGATCGGGGGGTAATTGATAAAGAGAATCATAACCAATATGCTCAAAGCGAAAGTGCCAAAGACGCTCATTGTTCGTAGGCTCTGAGATGTGGCTAATGCCTGAAAGCTATGGAACACGGAGCTCTTAGTTATCGGCTCGGTCAGAAAGTGTGTTATGTGGTAAAGGCCATTAGGCTGTGCCTGGCTGTGCCTCACTTCGAGCAATCACTAAACTAGTTTGAGAGTCAAGGATCTCGACTGTGATTGCTGTAAAGAAAATTGCTCTTCCTAATTGCCAAAGCTACTGAACAGATAACAAGTTCACCCCAAGCTAGGGGACATGGTATACATTGTCTAGCGAAGCTAGATTCGGACCCTTGTTACTAGCAAAATTGATGCTACCTTGAGCCTGAATCTTGACCGAGGAGTTGTTTCCTACGCGAACCTGCCCGGCTGCAAGGTCTCGGGAATGGAAAATGTTCGCTATAGGAGTCATATGATGTGTAGCTCCACTGTCTACAATCCAAACAAGAGCTGAAGTGCTCGGTTGTGACGAGTGGGCCTGTGTGGTAACCTCATTGAGAGGCAACTCACAGATGTGGATGAGACTCGCATTTGATGTCTCTATGGAGACGATGTAGGCCTCTGCAGACCAGTTAGACAAGCCCTTTGGAGTTGAGAACGTTGTGGATGACTGAGATGGCTGAGCGGTGGCAGTATGAGTGTGACCTTTAAACTGCCCCTTGCCATCACCCTGTTTCCTCTCCTAGAGGTTGCTCGACTGAGGGGCTTCTCGCCTTTGATCGACACTCGTTGTCAAAATGACCAATCTTTTGACAAAGTTGACAATACCTCTTCTTTTTAGGTACATTCTGCCGCCCTTATTTGAGTTGTGACAGGGAGTTTCCTTGTGATTCTCCGGATCGATTTTGTTTTTGATTTTGAGTGGAGGTTTGATTTTGTTTGCCCTTCCCTTGTTGCCCCTTTTGAGAATGAGCAACAAGAGGCCCCTTTGGGGAAGAGTTCATATGAAATTGATCGAACAACTGTGCGTAATGCAACAATTGACACTCAAATTCATAGAAAGTAGGCATGGTAGGCTTTGAAACTATACCTTCCACAAAATTGAAATATTTCTTGGGGAGTTTGTTAAAAAACAATGTGACTCAATCGTCAGAGGACTTGGGAGTCCCCGTAGTGGAGAATTTGGCAAGAAGTTGCCGATACTTGGCCAACTTGATTTTCAAGTCATCTCGGTCAGTGATTTTTAAGAGTTGGAGTTCATGTTCAAGATTTATACAACGGGTCCTATCCCAAGCCACATAGGGTTCAGTCAAGTGTGCCCCTTGTTTTGACACTAAGTCAAAATGCTAAAGTTGAGAATGAAACTTAAGCAATAAGCCTTGCATTGGCTCGACAATAGCAGAGGCATTGGCCTTCCATGAGCGGACAACCTCGTATGGAATAAGTGTGGGATCAGGTTGGGGTTCCAACCCCTGCACAAGATCCCATAGGTTCTTGGAGTCAAGGACATGTCTCATCAAGTTTGACCAAGTTGATAAAGTTTGACCTGTTAAAACGAGTCTTATCATTGAAAGCATGCTTGGCAGAAGATGAGACGGAACCATGATGTGTTGGGAAAGTGGGATAAGATGGAGGTGGAGGGTAAGATGGTGGTGGTGGTGGATGTGTCTGATAGGAAGAATGAGGGGGAAAATGTGGGTAGGCAGAAATAGGCAGGGAGTGTCCAATGAGTACCGATTGATTCGGGGGCACTGGAACATGAATGTTTCCATAAGGTAGCGATGGAGGTGGAGGCATTGGGGCATGAAAGCCCTTTCCCAAGCTTGGTTGGGGCACAACAGAATGACTAGGAGGTCCACGAGGTAATGCTATGGAGGCAAGCTGTGGTATCAACTGATCCACACTCGGTAGAGATTGGGGGGGATACCCAGGCTGCAATGATCCCGAAAGTGTGTGAGAAGTAGGTGGAACACCACTTGATGGAGGAAACGATGAGGTCCTAAAGGCGGTGTCTATGTTTCCATAACCCCTCGGTGCGGTGTGATGTGCAACATGAGGTGTTTGATAGGGGAATGTAAATGGTGTGAAGGGAAGTGGAGAAGCAGTGGAAGAATGTGGTGGAATGGGTGGGTTTTGAATTTGTGGTGTGAAAGATGCAGATGCATTTTGTTCATTTTTACCATTTAATGATTGAAAATGAAATGATGATGATGATGGTACACCATGCAATGTAGAAATAGGAACACAAAATTCATCCTGATTTTGAGAAGTAAACTGAAAAGAAGGAAGGGTAGAAGAAGAGGTACCTAGCTTTTTCTTATAATCCCCATGACGTGTGTTAACATACAAGAATTGGTCGTCAAGAGAACCTTTTCCGTAGTCAACTGATTGTACTCTATTTTCCTCATGATTTCTACCAGTATATTGCAAAGCAGAAGAAGTAAAAGACGAAGGAATAAAAGATGAATCTAAAGTACCTTGCACTGGAGTGGACGGAAGAGGATGAAAGAATGGAACATACTCCGGATCTCTTTCTCCAACAGGGGGGCCCATCCCTGAGGGAGGTCTCAATGGTCCTGCAATATCATCAGATTTGTATGTAACATCTAAAGAGAGAAATTCATGCATACCTTCATTGAGTAGCTTCTCTTGAAGGTCAATCCCTTGATCGAGCTCCTCAATCTTCTTTCGTCTAAAGTCCATGATCACATGATATTCTTCAGTGGAAAGCTTGCATAGCCTTTCTTTCGTGTTGTCAGAAGTGACTTCCACCATGTCGGAACTTTGTAGAGCAAGCTTTTCTGTCCACTCTTGCTCGGTTCTCGGCATAGGTTGTTCTGGAGACTGAATTGGTATTGATGTGTTCGAAGTCATTTAAATCTAATGTTGTTCTAGCTTCTTGTAGAGAGCTTTCAGATCAAAGGCATAGGTTTCTTAGAGAGTACTAGGCTCTGATACCATGTAAAGAAATACTTTGACACAGAAACACAAATAACAATTGTATGACATAGCACAGATTGTTAAAAGAACTCAGTTAGGTTTAGGGTAACTCAGAGACAATTAACATAGAAAATAACGGAAGTGATATAATTGCTGAATATACAATGCTCATGTAGCAAACACACTATGCAGTGAATGAATACTGAATCTCGAACTCCTGTATCTCAAGAATCAGGGCAGGGGTAATGAGCTGGAGAGTGTGTCGTACTTTGAATGGATCCCGAATCACAGCAAGGTAGCGTCCAGATGTTGAACACTTGCAAATGCAGCAGTGAGAAGTTGGATCTGATGCAGATGGCAGTGAGGAGAGAGAGAGAGACTAAAAACATAGGCTGCAGGAGAGAGAGAGACTAAAAACGCAAGCAGGACAGCCTACACGAAAGAGAAAGTTGCCAAACGCAGGCTGGACAGCCTGGTGACAACACAGCTGGAGGAGAGAGAAAACAACCAAACGTAGGCTGCAGATGACGTGGCAAGCAGTACGGCAGCAGGTCTGTGCAGAAACAACAGTCGCTTGGCTGAGATCAGCTCCAAACTGCGAGAAGAGGGCTGGAAATCAGGTGCCAACTGATGCAGACAGCAATGGACAGCTTTGGCTGAGATGTCCTTTGGGGATGGGATGTGGGCAGCAAGCTGAAACACCTGAAATCTGCAAAAACGAGATTAAGGGCTGAATGGAGAGCAACATACGTATTTATAGAAAGGTTGGCCCTCCCAAGTGGGTTTGTGCTTATGGGACATAAAAACTCTCTAGGATTGCATTTCTTTTAAATAAATAAGGTTTCTTCATTAATTAAGTAAGTTTTGGGGATGTTTAAGTAAAGCTAATGCATTTTTAGCTCAACAATTGCCAACACTTGTCGTGCCACCTACACCTCCCCGCCACTGTTCTGTTTGCCTTAGCCACACATCGCCATCTCCCTCCGCTACTTGTATCCATCCACGACACGTATCTCCACTCCTGCACGTCCATTGCGCCACCCTCGGTCTGCTGTCCTCACATCAATACTCTGCCTAGAGCTCTGCCCTTAAGCGATGCAAAGGCTGACCACCCATCGACCTTGCCCACTCCCTAACCCTTGCTGCCGCCACCTAGTTGTCTATCCCACCACACCGTGCAATCACTCCCCCCTTGCACCCACCCACCAATCCCCCCTGTCTTCTCCTTTGGTGTAAATAGGTTTTAACTTTTTATCCATTAGTTGCTTCCTCCCTTTGTAGCAGCTTTCCCTTGGCCTAACAATAGTAAGCTCTGTATTTCATTAGTGACAACCTGCGATGGAAACCTCTTATCAGACTTTGAAGCAGTATTCGAGTGCTCCCCCAATCAAAGATCTTGTGCATCACCCTCACTGAGAAATAGCTCCAGTCTGTTTGTATCATAGAAAAAGAACTAGAGGAGACTGCAATCTTTGGATAGGTTGCAGGTCACTCTCCCTCTAGGGGTTAACTTTGAGATTGGCTTAACTCTACCTTGCACATTGGCACTGGGTAGATTGTAGTGGCGGTACTGATGGGCCAAGGTATCTTTATGGTACGACTTACCTCCGTGGATGCGGCACAGGAGCTTATTGATAGCTCCCCCTAGCCTCCACGAAGGCCATCATTTAGTTGGTCCCTTGGTACAACAACTTCACAATTAAGAGCCTCTCCCTCTGTAACAAACATGTGTTATTGCCACCCAATAACCTGTCTCCTATCACCACCCATGCATCTGCCACCAATCTTTGTAGAGCAGATATGTGGAGCTGCCCACCTACATCAGCCCTCCATGGTGACCCTTTCCAATCGCCTATATGGAGTCACTTCTCAATCATGTGCCTGTCGCCTCCAATCCGTTGACCAACTACATCATTATTATGTAGTTGGATTTTTTTCTCCTCAACCTTTAATCGTAAAGGTTTAATTATTTTTTTGAAAGGGGGCAGTTCACACGCAAATTGGGACATTTCAGCTTCTATTGAAATTTCTCAAAAATTTTCACCAAAATATGGGGATTTTCAGCTGTGATTAAACAAGTCTTCAAATTTCATGAACAAAATTTGGGTCTTTTTCAATCTAAGCTGAAATTCTCAAAATTTGTTCTCCAAACTAAGGGGAAATTCACATGAAATCTGGAATTTTTGATTTTTATAAAAAATTCTCGTCATATACCCAATAAAAATTGGAGTTTTTCAAATCTGACCCTGTTTTCTTTAAATTTATTCATTAGAATTTCGTCATTTTTCAATTTGAGCTCTCTCCATGGCATCTACCATTAGGATGTTGAGCTATGGCATCACAATTGAAAGGTTCTCAAGTGTTAGGTTCTCCATTTGGAAGACAAAGATCTAGCTCATACTCATGTGAGAAGGTGCATGGAGAATCGTCTCCACTAAAGAGCCAGAGCATGTTTTGAGCAATGCAGAACTTCATCAATAATGGCTCAAGAAGAACGAAAGCACACTTGCCATCATTGGGCTTGGCCTCTCTGACAACTTTCTTCATTACCTCAATCTTACAAAAACGGCAAGCGGTATGGGATGGCCTTCAAACCACATTTGGAGGAGATATTAATAATTCCAAATTATTTGTGAAGATGCAATTGTTTAGTATCTCCTACAATCCTTTGGAGACTCTTAGGGAACACCTTGATCATTTAAGTCTTTTTTACCAACAATTGATCATACTCAATAGCTCTGTGGATGATGATGAAAAAAAGGATATACTTCTTAATAGTTTGATGAAAGAAACATAATTCCATGAAATCGTGACAACTCTCAAGGTGGCTCGAGAGATGAAATATGAAGAAATGGTCGCTATCCTTTTGGATGGCGAAAGGTGCAACAGAGATGTTGACATAGCATGAGTGGCCTTCTACACCAAGAAGCAACCGTCCAAGTGTCGATAATGCAAGTGTATTGGCCACACTATTGACCAATGTTACAAGAAGAAAGACAAGCAACAAGATAAGCAACATGCCCAATATGCCGCTGCTAATCAGATAGTGCTGCTAATATCTTATCAGATAGTGATCCTAATGAGCGACCTACTAGTTCTGACAAGGCCCTTAATGTATGTGTTCAATCATTGCCTCTTGGCAATGCTGAACCCTATGAGTATGCTTTTTGAATCAAATCTAAAATAAATAAATAATGTATTTTCGAATTAGACACTAACCATGCCAATGCATGTATTCATTAAGACCTTTCAAAACGCTTACTATGTGGGATACTTTGCCTAGATGTTTAGCAAAAAAACAAGTTGTACTTTTCTTTTATGATTCTATTAGGAGCTATATTTTAGGGGGGATTATAACCACTTACTATATGACCTTTGAGTTGATCCCGAAAGGTATACACATGTATTTGGCCTCTAGTCATGTGCCTAGTGTCTCTGAGCTATACTGGCTTTTGATTACCCTTTGTGCCATGCACATGCACCTTTGAACCATGCCTTACTTCGGCTCATTGAGCTTCTCTGAACCATGTCTTATTTTGGGTCCTTGAGCTTTTTGGTAGACCATGTCGTGATCTTTGTCATTGTGTATCTTTCTCACTTATGTATTTTCTTTTCAGAATCATTATATGGGATTGGACACTGCCTCTTAGAGGTAAGACCTTTCCTTTTTCTTTTTCCATATGTTTCTTGTTACAAATTGAACCACCCATGTCTTGAAGGGGGAATTCATTAGATTTATGTATCCTCATGTGTGAACACACATTATCGTGTGTAAATTGCATGTTTAGGTGTGAACACCTTTTACACCACTTAGCATTTAATAAGGGTCAAAGGTGTAGGTGGATACCTTAGCCTATATATTTAGGCGCTATCACTTGTACTTTCATCACAAACTATCACATCAATCTATTCAGCTTATGTACTTGCAAGAGCTCTCTATCTGTCTATCTCTTTGTCTCTCACCTCCATGGAGTTGATACCGCCATAGCTTGCAGGTCACACACATGAGCCCCATAGCCAACATCTACCTCCTCTTGGCATAATCTTTGGATCTGCTCAACTCTAGGGATGTGGGCTACTTTCTCGGTCTTGATCTCGAGCTGGTGAGAGGATACTCTAAGCTGGCCAATGGCTACCGAACTTTCATGCGGCATGTATACAACTAGGTATCAAGGTCTCTCAATGAAGCCATGCATGGTAATATTTATGAAGTGGTCTCTATGGTAAGACATATTTAGGGGGAGGGTTTGCTTGGGTGATAGTCATGTATGCTATATGTATAATTGGTAGAGATGCTGTCACATGACCAAGCTTCTTTCTATGTGGGAGAGGTGTATGAAGGGGAAGTTTGGATCATACTGAAAAGGGGAGATGGTCCATGTGGATCCTAATGTGGATGTGTAAGGATCGAGAAAGAGTGCAGGACAGATTGAGTGCAGAGTTCAGAGTAGGGAGAGTGAGCAGAAAAGAGTGAGAGCATGACACTCAAAAGTGTTTTTGGTACAATGACAAGATGTACCACGTTAGGTTTTAATAATATCAGAGTTCAAAGTAGGGAGAGTGAGCAGAAAAGAGTGAGAGCATGACACTCAAAGTGTTTTTGGTACAATGACAAGATGTACCACGTTAGGTTTTGATAATATATATAAAGTAGTGTAAGGGTGCGTGGACACCTGAACACTGTAAAAGTCATGGTGAGCCTTTATTCCCAACAACGTTGTTTTGCAGGTTCAGCATGCTGTACAATTGGTTCTGGTTGTTCCAAAGGCATCTATTCTTGTTGAATTTGTGGGTAATATCTTGCTGATCATTTTCAGCATTATTCCTTGCATTTCAAGGACATTTACAGTAGGTATTTGCTGCTATCTAGTGGGCATTTGTTGTCGTCCAATTGGTACATTCTCTTGGAATACAACCCTTTTTGACCTCCTCTATCTTTTTGGGCTGTTTGTGCATGTGATCTTCTCGGAAGATAACATCATTGTTACATACTACTTTTCTTTTCTCGGGATTCCATAATGGATACCTCATTTCACCTTCATCACCATATCGTAGGAAAATACATTTACAGGACTTTTTAGTTTGCTGCATTCTTCCTTGCAAATGTGCACAAATGTCTCATAGCCAAACAATCTCAAGTGAGCATACGAAGTTGGCTTGCCCGACTACACTTCTTGAGGGACTCCACATCCATTATTCCCCTCCAAAAAAAAAAAAAAAGACATGTTAAGTAAACGATTAATCAAGTGTATGGTTGTCATAACAACCTCTTTTCAAAATCCATGAGGTAAAGCAGCATGTGACAGCATTGTATGGAACTTTTCTTGAGTGGTCTTGTTCACACACTATGCAACACCATTTTGTGGTGGATTGTGAGGAGCAGTGAGCTTCCTTTTAATCCCTTTGTTGTCACAAAAGTCTTGAAAGGCTTTGGACACATATTCCCCACCATTGTTAGAGAGAAGATACTTTAATGTCTTACTTCTTGATTTTCAACAAGTGCTAGTAATTTTTTAAATTTATCCAAGGCCTCGTCTTTACGATGGAGTGGATAAACCCATACTTTGCATGTAGCATCATCAACAAAGGTAATGAAATACTTCCTGTCATGAGGATATGCATTTTTGAAACTTCACTTAATATGTAGATTAATTTTTAATCACATGATTAAGTAAATGTTCCACATGTGAGGTGAAACTGGGGTTAAAGTAAATTTACGAGTTCGAGACCTGAAAAAATCACGAGATGTTAAAGGAAAAAGTTGCTATAAGTTATGCCGCATAGGTACTTGGTGGTATTTGGTGCGAGTTGTTGGCCTAGGTCATCCATTTGGCCATAAGTGTTAGTTGGTGACACCAGAGAAGTGGTGTTTAATGGTACCTAATACCAATCTGATGTTCAAAGATGGCGCAGAGACACTCGGGAATGGAAGTTGCCTAGCCAATTTAATTATTGGCCAGTTAGATTATTTTTCAGGGCACCGAAATAATTATTGGATTAATTTTCAGTATTTAAAGACTAACAATTAATATTTAATTATGAAAAATGTCGAAAAAACCATTTGGGAAGACTGTCACTTGTCAAAAATGACCATGCAAGACTGAAAAACGTCTTTAGAGGCTAGAGAGAGGCATTTTTATAAAGTCAGCTTGCAAGAGAGAGGGAGGGGAGTTTGCTGGTCCGATTTGCAGCCATCGGAGGACCTTCTAAAGGTTGACAAGGCAGGAGAAGACCAATCAATAGCAAGAGATAGGATCTACAGACTGTTGAGATAGGGCAGCAGCAGTAAATGATTGATTTTCTTTAGTTCTTTGCATCTACAAGCTATTGTGGCAGGGCATCGATTGTATTTGACTAATTTTCAGTCATTCTTCGCGACAAAACTTTGAATTTTCTCTCTACAGCTTTCCCTCTCATCTCCCAATCATTTCATAGCTTTGCTCTGAAGATCTTAGCATTTGGACCCTTGGAGGTTGAGAAATTTCAGATTTCTATACTGTAAACCCTAATCTATAACAGAAATTAGAGTTTAGCTACAGCCTCGGGAAGCGTGCTAAAAATTGGAAGCTCCAAGACTTGGATTCAATAGGGTTGAAGCTGTTTTTAGCCTATTCAAGTGGAGGGACTAGCAAATAATTGAATTTGGGGCATTTTCCATCTCCATCAAAGCAGGTGAAGGCCAATTGATTGTCCGAATCAAGGGGCAAATCAGATTAAAGACTTATTGGTGATTCATCATAGCAAGGGAAGTTGAAATACCGAAAGGGATTGGGAGAATCCCATTGTAAATCAACTTCTTCTTCAATAAAGCTAAGGAAATACCGAAAGGTGCGCCAATTTTGGGGTCAATCGGGTATGCATTGTCCAAGATCAGTAGGTAAATTTGTATTTTCAGATTTGCACTAATTGTTTGCTGCTGTAATTAAGTTGTAATCAAGGATTTACCACCCATCTACGGAAGGAAGACTGGTTACACTTCCCCCTAGAGATAACCTTGGCATTTGACATACATTTGAATGTACTAACTCTAAGGGTGAAGAATTTAGAGAGAGATTTTTTATGTGATGTTTGAGTATGCTTACCATAAATGCAATGATCACAGTGTTCAAAATCAGCATACTTCAAAGACAAGAAATAACCCAAGCGAGAAAGCATTTTCATTGTAGTTTGACTCATCTGCCCCAACCGGCTATGCTACAAAGAAACGCTTGGTTGCTCGATTATGGCAACTACATGGTTACACACGCTAGATACATGCAAAGGATGCAAAGTATCACTTTTGGAGCCCTTGGCAACAATGCAAGAGCCCTTACAAATTTTTCATTTTCTATCTCTAAAGGTGGTGTGGTAGCCTTAATCATCTAGCTGCCTTGTGCTTATCAAGCTCTTCTTGAGCTGAGATACATGCCTCACATTATGCAAAACAAACACGGAGCCGTGCTGAAATTTCAATTTCACACTGCGAATGCCTACAAGTTTACATGCATAGTTGTTCTCCAAGTGGAGAACACCACATGCACCATCATTATAGTCAGAAAATCACTCGTGATGTGGTGTAAGATGAAAGGATGCAACTGAATCAAGTATCTAAGTGTGCATGTCATCCTTAGCATCTACAATCAATGCATGTGCACTCAAAGAAGCAAGAAGTACATTACTGTCACTATCATTCTCATGAGTGACTACATTTACCTCTTCTAACTTGACACTGCTCCTCTTTGCAGGTTGGCTGTGCTTTCTCTCAGCCTTGTCTTCAGTGTTTTTGTTTTTTCCTCTCTTTCTTCAATTGAAAACAATCCTATTTGTAGTGCCCTTTCTTGCCACAATGATGACAGTCCATATTTTTACCAGGAGACTTGTTGTGCTCTCTATTTTCAGAATTGCCCTTTTGCTGAAATTTGCCACTAGTATGCAATGCATTAGAAGACTTGTTTGCTGAATTATTTTGCATGTTGAGTTCTTTCATTAGCAAAGAACTCTCCACATCAGAATATAATAGCTGAGCATTTGAGCTACTCAAGGCTGTCCTAAAAGTATCCTAGCTTTTGGGTAAAGTGCATAGGAAGAAACTAGGTTTAAACTCATAATCAATATCATAGCAGCTAAGAAACACGTTTCTTTGAATTTGAAACGTACAAAACGTTTCTTAAAGTATGAAACGTTTCTGAGAGTAAAAAACGTAGGAATTTTATTTTTTAATATTTTTTTGGTGAGTTGGGATCCAAAATATGGTTTTTTTGACAAAAACTATTGGGCAATGTTAAATATGATGATGATGATGTGAAATGACTCGTGGGGGCTCAAGATTTTGGATGAGAGATTGATTTTTTTGTGATTTTGTTTATTTATTGAACTTTGTCAATCTAGTATCTATTCTTGTATTGAGATTTGAATATTATACCATCTTATTCTCATTTATAAGTTATTTATGATATTTTACGATTCATTCTCGATTTTGATATTTGGTCAGTTTGTTTTGAAATGAAAATCGTGATGTTGCAACTTGACTCAATCCATATTATAGATAGGCTATTTACATGTTAATTTCACTTTTTTTTGTATGATATGTATGAATCATAATGTTTGAGTTCTAAACCATAGTATAGCTTGTCCAAAGACTAACTTTGACATAAGTGACAAGTCAATAATGGATCATGGATATCATATATGTAACGTATAATGTATTATTCTCAATTGAGTCTATTATCACTCAAGCTCAATTAGCCATTCTTTGTTTAAGAGAGAGTTCCATAGAGGTTTAGAACCTCTTTTCCCAATCAAAACTATTAAAAATCCCTATGTAAAAAAACCTGCGTTTCTTATTTTACCCCCTCTTGAAAGAAACTTAGGAAACACGTTTTTGACGTTTTGTTTCTAAACGTTTCTAACGTTTTTGGCTGCTATGATCAATATGGAAATCCAAAGCAATCAGCTGATTGAAAATGAAATTGAACTCGTTCAAATGTACAGACATGGCTGTACCTTCCTTCATGCGAAAGTCCATTAAATTTTTCAGCCAATAAACCTTGTTGATTGCACTTTTCTAAGCATACAATTCTTCAAGTCTTTGCTACATTGCATATACCGGATTGAGCTTCTCAAAGTTAAAGACCAAGTTGTTTGACATTGAGAGCTCAATGGTAGAGCGTGCAAGCTCATCCAAATCATCCCACTCATCTTGTTCCATACTTGCTGGTTTTCTTCCCTTCGCTTTGATGGGATTTACCTATTTCTTTTGCACCAGGACATTGTAGGACTATTTTTGTCATATTGCAAAATTATGTGCACCCTTGATGTGCAAAAGATTGCTGCTGTCACTGTTTCGAGCCATAATTTGCAGCACTAAATTGACTCGAAAGTCACCAAATGCTGCTGAAATGTCACACAAGTGATCACGGTACACTACAAGTACCAACCAATAGTGAAAATAAAAAAATTGTAGAAATTTCAGATCTGCAATTAGATTTTCAGAATTAGAGAGTGTCTGTTACTGCACTCCACAAGCAATTACAGCCACATTCAAAGACCAAGGCACCAATTACATGTGAAATCCCCAAAAGTTGACTGCAAATTCTGCTCGAAAAGCATTCACGGGCACAAATTTGACAATTTTGGTCAAAAGCCCTAAATTTTCAAAAGGAAATCCGTCCAGATTGCATCAATACATGTACCGAAGTGTATATACCAGGCGATTGTTGCACAAATTGAAGAAATTTTGCAAAAGCCCCAATTTTCTTGGGTGCGGTGTGCATAAATTTAAGTGACTTTAAAGAAATTTCACTTAAATGTGAAAAGCTCCAAAATGTCTCAAGCAAATGTGCATTGATTTTGCAATTTTTGGGTTAGATTGTCGTGTTTTGCATCACGGTTTCCAAATCCGGGAAAAGCCCCAAATTTTTTGACCTAGATGTCACATTGTGCTTATGCACGTGAACAATTGGTAAGGAAAGGATAAGAAAAATTGCAGAATATAAAAAAATAGAGGAAAATCGGGCTTGCTAGTGATGTTGACTAGGCCCCATCCACTGGACATGTGCCGGTTGCCAGCTTGACTTGTGTGCTTATCGCCTGCTAGACATGCACAAGTGGCGACTTGTACGCCTGTCGCCCGTGCCACATCTAGTCGCTTGTGCCACATCTAGTTGCCCGTTAGGCTTGCACGTCACGTGCTGTGACTGCTCGTTGCACCTGTTCGTTGTCACCTGCCCTATGAGCGTTGCCTGTAGAAAACGTGCCCCCCTGGTCTGACTGCCTCTGTCAAGCAGTCAACCATTGACTTTGACTTGTCCCTGTTGAGTATATGCATGCTTGTTCAGTGTCTTGAGACGCTTGCACACCTGAGCTGTCTCTTGCTCGCTTTGATGCAAGTTCGATGTCGATGTGCATGGATTTAGACAGAGCGCAAGTCAAATTGAGTGCAAAGTTCAGAGTAGGGAGAGTGAGCAGAAAAGAGTGAGAGCATGACATTCTAAGTGTTTTTGGTACAATGACAAGATGTACCACTTTAGGTTTTGATAATATATATAAAGTACAAGTGTAAGGGTTCATGCACACCCGAACACCGTAAAAGGCATGGTGAGCCTTTATTCCCAACAGATCCCATGTCCTTTAAGCCAGTTCTGACCTATGTATACCATGAAGTCTCCTGTCCTGCCTAAGCTAGCTACCTAGAGCCCGGATTGGATCAAAGGGCATCAATGTGTAGCCCATGAGATGGCCCAAAGTGACCAACTATTGGTGAAGAATGTATCCCTTCCATGATCTTTTGCCCAAAGTAAGAAGTGTTAGGGATGATAATCTTGCCATGAGATCATATGAGCCCATTCTTGAGCTAAAATTGGGAGTTTCTCCTCTATTAATCCTCACAGTAATTTTTGGAATAAATGGCTGAATTCTTGATCCAATAGGTCGGCCTCTTGAAGCTCCTCAATCCAATCACTATGAAAGCTCAGTTATGGAAGATACCTTGTGTGCCCATATGCTTGATAGACAATCAGCCACCACATTGTCCTAGCCCCTAATATGAGTGATGGCAAACTCATAATTTTGTAATGTAGCCACCCACCTCCATTGCTTAGGAGTCAAATTGGATGGTGAAAGGAAAAGCTTGAGGACATTTACTTTTATGGTTGAGGAGGCGATACAAAGACTTGAGCCATTTATGACTTGAAGGCATCCCATCCATTTATCGGCTGATTTCTCTTTTAATATACCTCCATCAAGTGTGGGCAAATCGTTTGCTGAAGAACTTGTCTCACTTCAGTAGTAGCTCGTGACTTTTCTCTACTTTCCCTATCTGCCATTTTTGGAGAGCTACTAGTTCAGAGATTTGGAATGTACTATACTCTCCTTGTTGTTGGGCCTCTTCTTGATGCTCCTCACGAGTGCTTTCAACCATTGAGTCTCTTATTTGCTGTTGTAGATTCTCTTGGGCCTTACTTTTTCCTTTGTTACCTGCCATTTCAGGGTGCTGTCTACAGGACCTACACTCACTAAGATGTCCAAACACAGTGCTTTTTGATGCAAACCAAACAATGCAAACCCTCTTTGAAATGACTACTCACACTTTCTGTTAGAATGAGTCCAGTAAATTCTGGAGTAACAACTCTGTGATTGTCCAGAACTGGCCTGCACCTTGTGGGAACCCTGTTTGGTCTAAAAATGCATTGTGTGACCCTTTAAGACCTATAAACCCTGTGAGAATCCCTATACAACCTGCAAGAACCTATGAATGCCCTGTAGTACCCTGCTTATAGCTGTAGCAACCTGCAATGCCCTTTTTATACCTGTAGTAACCTGTAAATCCTCTATATGTATTTGTGAGTGCCTCGTTTCTTCAAAAATACCTTCAACTTGCCTTCAACTTCAATCCTCCACACGCATATACTTGTGTGAGGGATAAGATGACATATATGGCTCTCTATATGGGCTCTCAACCACCGGGAGTATGTAGAGTTCCTCCCCAAGTCAGGTTTTGCACCCCCTTCAAGATCTTCAGTAATGAGGGAGGGTCACCTCTCTTTTGTCTCGTTACCTTCCTTTGCATCTGTCTTTTTCTTGGATGGGAATAGTAACATGGCAATTCAATGTTACTCTAAGGCTGCCCAATTCTACTAGATCATAGTCATGTCTCTTAGCTTCGCTTTTAGCGGGCCTTGTAATGGAGCCGAGAACAACCATCGCCTCCCTTGTTTGTCCTAGGTTCACCATAGGGGAATGGAGTTTGCCCTCTAGACTTGCTGCAAAGCATATGTGCATGCCCCATAGTTCTTTATCTTTATTAGCTTCTTCTATGCTGAAGATGTGTTTGTTTGCACACACTAGTCTTACCCATAAGCGTGCACTTCAGTATTTTGGAATGTGAAAAAACTCCACTATAGTGGGGCATATGGTCCTAAGAAGCTGATAGTTAGGCAAGAGTTGTAGCAAAACCTTGTTGGATGGATTGACATATTACTACTTCAAGGGCATAAGCTCACCCCCTCCTAGGCCAATAGTGTGGGGAAGATACTTCTAGGAAAATCACACACTTACGGGAGTATTCTATTGGTACCTAGAGCAAGAGTGAAGTATGTACTTCTATTTGCCGGAGTTTGACAGCTTGTGTGCAAGACCATGGGACAATTACGGCAGGGAGGGTCCTGTGGGTCAAATTGACTTGGGGGACTCATGTCTTGGGAACCTCAATGTCTATGCTTCTATAGAGGTCTGCACATGCTTTTGGATGGGACTTTATAGCATGTCTTCCCAAGGTGAACTTTTGGATTGTTGGAGCAGACTTCAATAGTTTGGAGATCCTAGAGGATCAGCAGAGCTGTGGTAGGGACTTCCAGGACATGGTGGAGGAGCAGTAGGAGGCAATGGGAAGTCTTTCTTCTAGTAGGAGCATGAGATGCTTGAAGGGACCTTGCCTTCGCAAGCAAGATTGCTCTTTGGATTGTTCTTGGGGATATAAGCGGATGGGTGTTGCCCTCCTAGAGCGGCTGGAAATGTTCTATGTTGGGGTGTGGGGTGGCTCTAGAGGAGGGTAGGTAGGACAGCTGGTTGGGACCACTATCTTTGATCATAGCTCAGTGCTCCTCACACTCGATGCTCCTACTTCAACCTTGGACGATTGCTCTCGCCGTATACGTGATTTGACCTATGGCGGGCAGGATGTGAGGAAGCAGATTGACCAGCTTTGGACTACGGAGTGGGAGTGGGCAAGGGATGGCCGGATTGCAGAGGAGGTTTTAGAGAACTTCATCAAGATCTAGTAGCCATTCAAAGATTTCTCCAAGAGGCACTTGGGGATCCCACTCTTTACACATGAGTTGCATGTGTGGGCGGCTCTTGCAGGTCTAGAGGACAAGTGATTGAAGTTCTCCTTCTGCACCTCAGTAGCTTTTTGGGTGTGGAAAGGGGATATGATGTGCAGAGAATTCTTCCAAGCACAATAGCCTTGCACCTTTGGAGATTAGATGTGCAGCCTTTGACAACCATATGGGAGGGTTTACTCTAGCTTGGAGGAGGTGATGGGGCTTACTACTGACTTCTATAGGTAGCTTTTTTAGTAGGAGGCAGTCTCAGGTAGGGTATGGTGATGTAGATAGTAGGTTTGGAATTGTATCCCGTCCCTTGTTATTGGGAAGATGGGATGGTCTCTCTTGACCCCTTCATGGAGAAGGAATTGGCCGAGTCATTTCACACACAGGATGTGCAGAAATGCCTTAGAGAGGATGGTGTTAGCAGTCTTGATTGTCATGCACTGTCATCTCCTCCTTGTGAGCTTCCGTCAGAGTCAGATAGGGACATGAGGAGCTTTGACATGTCTATCATGTGTTTTGATTGAGGAGGTAGCTCATTCTACAGCATGCATTTCTTCTTCAAGTTGGTTTAGGTGTGTTCACATTGTGCATCAGCTCCAGTCTGCTCTAGATGACTGTGATTTGCCACAGCAGCTACCACATCAGCATTTTTGTCCCGTGTGGGCTGCTCGGCCAGTTTTGACCAGGGTGACTGCGTTATTTTACTATGCGGCAGCTGGTCAGCCAGTTTCAGCCACTTTTGGCTATTTATATCAGTGGCCAGTGGGGTAGATTCATTCGTCTTTTGGGAGGTGCGCACACATTCAGATTGCTGCGTTCTTTTCCATCTCCGGTGAGGACCGCTGGCTGCACTCTTTGTCTCCGTCTCTATCTCTGTTACCATCACCGACACAGATGATGTCATCATCATTCAGCTTGATCCAGTGCTGTCACTGATACCTTGGGCTGCGTGCAGGGACTGACCAGTCCATGTTGTATTAAGCTTTCCTTCATTATTCGGTGCAGAGTTTTTTTTCTCTTCATGCTGTCTCTTCTCCTCTCCGTTTCTCTCCATGTTCGTGATTCTCTTCCATTTGGCACTCTCACATGTTTATCATTGCCTACGTGAGGACATGGAGTTTCCAGCCAAAGAGAAGCCTACACTGCTGCTGAAAACTCAAATTTCAGTCTATTGTTCTTTGCTGTGAATGCAATTGTTTTGCATTTTATAGGTAACATTCAACAAAGGTGGGATGTTTACAACTCTTCTTGTGCATATGTTGCTGATGTTCCCTCTGTTTGGGCTCTCCTATAGCAAAATGCGGCAGCTTTTGTGTGTTTATAGGTTGTAGGAAGATGTCTTATCACCGATTCCAAGGCTCTGATGACTCAGATGAGGAGTCTATTACATAGATCGGAGCAGCCATCTCCTCCCCCCTTTCTTCATGTCTCCCATAAGGTTCCTCTTTCTAGCCCTAGGATGCCTAAGATGGCATCATCAGTGTAGGTGCTTGTTTTTCCTTCTCTCCCGAAAGAAGACCGGTTGGATGGATCAAATTCTTCACTTTGTTCATGTAAGGTGGAATGTATTCTTGACACCTTCAATCTTTGGAAGTTTGTTACCTACCCTATTCCTCGTCTCGCAGAGGATCCCAAAGTGGGATGGCTATGCTCCAGATGGGTTGTCTAGGGCCTTCTTTACTACATACTAGGAGGTGGTGAATGGCCCCATGCTGGAGGCATTTCAGGAGATCTTCAGTTCAAGTTGTATATGCCAGGAAACTTGTCAACAGGTCTAGTTAGTCTCCTCCCCAATGGGGGAGATGGCTTGTAGTTGTCCCAATGGAGACCAATCACCTTGTTGTTGGTGGCCCACAAGGCACTGGCCAAGATGATTGGTAGCAGGCTTCGCCCCATCCTACCAAACATCATCCATGACACATAGACATGCGTTGTCTAGGATAGGAGTACCTTGTATAATGTTTTCACCTTCTTCGAGGATATTGAGTGGGCTAAGCATAGCGGCTAGAGGATGGCAATGCTTCTGACTTTGAGAAGGTTTGTGATAGGGTAGATTGGGACTTCATGGAGGGCACTATGGCACGGCTTGGGTTTTCCAAAGAGTGGATTAGTGGCATTTTTGGATTGTACATGTTAGCCACCACCAAAGTACTCATTGGAGTAGGAGGGGGGAGTGAGTTTAGGTTGGAGAGGTCGGTCCATCAGGGTTGCCCTCTAGCCCCACATCTAGTCCCACTCTGTGGAGGTAATGTCCTATTTCCTTCGCTCGAGAGTGAGCAATCTATGAGGCCTTAGACTCCTAGTGAGAGAGGAGATATAGCTGGTGGACTTGGACGATGCTGATGACACAACCCTCTATGTAGAGGATGATGAGGTGATTCGGAGAGGGTGAGACCAGCTTTGGAGGTGTTCTACATTGTTGCAAGTGTGAAAATCAACTGGTGAGAGTTAGTCGGTTTTCTCATGGATCTAGAATCTAGCATTGAGTGGGGTATCCACTTGGCTTTTAAATGGGTCAGCCGATCATCCAAGATCTTGGTTTCCAAGTGGGACTTGACATTACTCCAACTTAGTTGTTTCTCCTAGTACTTGACACCATTAGGAGAGGAAGTTGACCTACTAGAGCACGGTCAGCCTGTCCTTGATGGGCAAGGTCCTAGTGTTCAACTAGGTCCTCCTAGTGATAGCATGGTACATTGCTTCCTGATGGTGTTTCTCCTCATCATGTGTGGTACAACTACAATGCCTTGTGCATAATTTTCTCAAGGCCGGTTCAAACAAGTCTAGGGACCCTTGTGCCAAGGTGGGATGGGAGGCTATCATCTGACATCCCTTTTTTGGGGGGGGGGGGTGTGTGTGTGCTAGGGATCATCGACCTAGAGTATCAAAGTTTGGCCCTTCTATGCAAGCTAATGGTTCGTGGCCTTACACCAGGTGGTCAGATGTTGAAAGTCCTAGAGGAAGGCTTTCAGGAGTGCACGCTATGGCTCAGTGCAGGGGGTGGAGAGCATCCTTGAGGTGGATCTTCATGACAGCTCACATTATGCCACCTAGTTCTTCCTTCCTTTGCAACTTGCTCCGAGTGTGATAGGGCGTGCACAAGGCCCTCCTTTAGTGCTGCGCCCCCGCCGCGGCTCCCACCCACCCCCCTCCCCTCCACATGTCAAAGGAGATAGACTGCTAGCCAGTGGTCTAGAATCTCCAGTTTCGAGATTGAGGTCCATGACAGGATCCAAAATTGTGAGCACCCTCACAATGAGTGGGTTGACTAGGAGGCTGGCCCTGCTTGAATTGTTAGGGTATGGCAAGAGGCATATAGGCTAGCGGATTAAGGGATTTCACAGCAAGCATGTAGCTGTTAGCATGAAACTGAGGCCACGAGGAGGGTAATTGATGCAATGATCCCAAAGGAGTGGTTGGATCCTCCCATTGGAGAGCGAGTGCAGGCTGAAGAGGTGTGGGCAGCTAGGTTCTCACTGATGGGGATCTCCTTGTAGATGGTAGGCAGAGTGGGTGTTAACCCTCATGATGTTTTCTTCACAGTGGAGGTTGGTGGAGGCTAGCCCTTGATAGAGGTTAGTAGGTTGAGGAGCTACTAGCTATCTCACGAAGGAGGATTCGAGTTATCGGACTCCAAGGGAAGATTTGGAGGTTGGACCCCTACTATGTACCTTGGGGGGATTTCTGGGAGAAGCACCTATGGATATGGGAGAGCTAGCCTTTAGATGAGTTGATGGGACCATGGAGAAATTGCTTTGGCTGGCTACGGTAGTTGCTAAGAAGTCGCATTGTTGCTTGGCCTACATAGCTAGGGTTAGTAGATATGTATTGATGTAGGAGGTCATGGATTGGGCACCCTTGGGTAGTGATAGGCATTGGACGGAACACAACATCATGGTTGCCTTCCGATAGACTTTCTGGCATCGGCTATGGGATAGCTAGTGGCCTTGAAGGGTGTCATATTTTTTGTGGCTCCTAGCACACAAAGGTTTAGCTATTGGGAGTTGTTTGGCCCAGATGCAGCAGAATGGAGCTTGCAAGCCCTATCCAATATAGCCCTTGGAAACTCCAAACACTCTCTTTGGTCTTGTGAGGCAGTGCAATTGGTGTTTAGAGGAGCTTGCTGTATTCCTCACTGCGTGTGCCTACCTTGAGGTGCATATCTTGGGGGTCTTTTGCTTTGGCAGGTAGTTAGCCACGGTTGTCACCATTGTATGAGGGCCGAGGCTGAGATGCATCACACAGTCTTCTTCATTGAGGCATCTTCTTGTGTTGTGGTTGTTGTCCGAGTACTAAAACCCACAGCAAAGCGCTCAGAGGTGTGGGAGATTATTGGGAGCCTCATAGCGTGGTACATTTGGAAGGCACACTGTTAGATGACTTTTGGCGGCAAGTACCTTTCCATATATGCAACTTTGGCAAAGTTCTTTATGCACTTCCTTCGTGGCCAATGGGATCAGGTGCAAGGCGATTCTTGAGCTCATTAGGAGCTCCAACATCATTTTTCACGATGTAGGCTAGCAACCCCTAGTGGCAGTGTACTCCTCCTTAGTGGCTTCTCTCCCCCATACCACCCAGACTGCCTTGAAACGCTCGTATATATGATTATTTTGTGACTTTGTCACTGCTCCAGCCAGACTGTTGAGCACATGTACTTTGTTGTAAAAGCTTCTGAGTAATATAATGAGCCACATTTTTTCTGTAGAAAAAAGAAAGTAACCTATTAGTTGGAGTTTCCCCCCTAATTGGAAGATATATCCTGTGTTTTGAACTTTTAGGCCACTAATCTTGCCAAATACGATCATTGGTGGTTCTATTCCTACTGCTATCCTGGATCAAAATGCTTAGCCTTTAGTTACCACCATTGAACCTCTTCCAGTTATTGTTAGTCTGTTTTCCTCTGATTTTACAGCTTAGTCAAAAGAAGTGTGCATGTATGACTTCCACAACATCAGTAGAGACATGAATGAATATAGAGGCAAGTGGCCTAGAAGGCTTATATAAACACCAGACTAGTCGCAACCAACCCTTGCCGAACTTATATAAGATTACAACAGCGAACAAGCTCTAGGCATGTCATTAAGCAATCCTACTGATAACTGTACATCTTCTTTTCTTCAATCCTCAGCCCTCAATCAACATGAATATGGAGATAGAATGGCCTGAAGGCTTGCATGAACACTAGACTAGTTGCAACCCTTGCAGGACATAACATTACAACAGCAAATAAGCTGCAAGCATGGCCTTAAGCAAACTTGTTGGCAACTCTACATACTCTACTCTTCAATTGCCCTAAATCAAAATAAAGAAATGATTTAGTCTGCAAACAGTCGGATTCCTTAATAAACAGCTGTCTTTGATGAAGGTGAACCAAAAGGCAGCAACAACACAATGTTCAAAAATAACTGCACACAACTCAGACAAACACCTTTAGAATGAAATTCATCAAATTGTTCATCAACCATACAACTGTTTGAAAACCTTTAAAATGAAATTCACATTCCCATAGACAAGGTCCTAGCAGTAAACCTAAGTGTTGTACAAGCTTCCCCACGCAATCACGAGGGTAAAATCGGGTCAATTTAGTAGTAGGAGTGGAACAGGGTGTCACATGCACATGCAGGTGTTGTTGATGTGAAGGACTGCTAGGGGAGTCCCAATGGATGCTTGTGACTTATAAAATGCTAAAAAGCAGGGCATCCTGGGGCAGAATGTGTGCTGAATGACCTCGGACAGCTGGGCAGCACTTTGGTTGTGAAAACACAGCTGTAGGATGCACAGGAACAAGTTGCCATAATGCAGCAAGGTGTTGCCAGTTGAGAGAAATACCATTTAATAGGTGTTGCCAGTTGAGAGAAATACCATAATGCAGCGTTTGTCCTACCATTTATAATAGGTGCCAATAAATACAAATAAAGCATTGTTGGGGCTGTGAATTGAGACCAAAATTAGGAACTAATGCAATAATATAATTACATGTTAATGCATGTGATGACTTTGGATGCTCAATCTCTCAAAGGCCCAAAAATGTGGCCTAAGAGAGGAGATATAGAGCCAGGCTTCTCCCACATGTGGCTTTTTAATGTATTGCAAATATAAATGTAGTGGGATCCCCACATAGGGATACTTATGTGGCGAGGCAGTTGATGATGCCCTCATTGGAGTTTGGTGTCCATGGAGTCATTTGACGGAGTGGGAATATGTGTAGCTCTTGTAGAGCCATGGGTGAGCAACAACCTCTCTCTCTCTCTCTCTCTCTCTCTCTCTCGAACTTAATTGAATTAAGTAGCAATATTTACATTAGACCATCAGGTCAGCTAAGAAAAAAGAGCAGACACAAATCACCAAGACTCTAACACACAAATATCACACAGAAAGGACAGGTGGTGTGGAGCGATCAATATCGAGTGAGGGATCTGCAATGTGTGGAAGAACCAGATCGGCTGAAACCATAGAGGAGATATGCCATAACACTAAACCACAAACACTCACATGACCATGGATGCCCGATGCAGGATAAAAAATAAAGGCATTATGAGTACGCCAAATATGCCACATAGTTGTTCATCTAAGGAAATGGAAGAGGCAGGAATAATCTGATTGCAAAGCAGATATAGAAGTCATCCTTCCCATAATCCACGAATGGGCTGAAATCCGCTGCTGAGTCGCTGAGAACCGCACATGGTAAACAAAACTCCAATTGGAATCTATCGAGCAACAGGGCAAGAGACAAAGAGATGAAGCAATGTCTCATCACATATGGTGAAAAATATATAGCGACCATGGGAGATCTTGCAAGCATACAATACATCCCAAGTGTGAAGACCCCTAATAAGCAACCTCCACCGGAACACTTTACCTTGATAAGGAACCTTGGACTTCTAGAGTTGGAGAAATCTTTCTTGCTAGTTCTTCTTGCTGTCCCGAATATGCCATAATCTATTAGCCTTTCCAATGATCCATCTCTTGACCTCAACCATCTGATGATAGATTTGATTAGCTTACCTTTTGTCAAAATTATCAAGAAGCACAAACATCCAATCTCGCCAGGGAGACGATGTTTGTAAAGTAGGCAAAGGAGAGAACCTCTGAAGCTTGTCCTATATGGACGACCAAATGTCATGATAGCCACAAGGCACTCAAAAATGCTGATGAATATGCCGGATAGGATAAGGACAAGGCTACCCAGGATTAACACCATCATGGACTGTCTGCAACCCCAAATGAGCCTTGCGATTAAACTTATCTTGCTCCAAATCTTTATTAGGCCAATCCAACAACCTAGAGATAGCCAGCACTTCTCCTTGCAGCAAATTCTCCTTCTTACAAAGATCAGGAGGGTGCTAAACTGCAAAAAGTAACATCTCCTGCTAGGATGCAATCAAATGAGAAAGGAGAAAGGACTGGGAGACCTTAATAGGTCTTGTAGAGTTAAGCACATGCCACTAAGAAACTTGAATAACTGTGCTACCATGAGAGATGCCAGTCTTTTCTATAAAAAATTTTGCAATATCTGACCAGGGATGACTCTGTACACACAATGGCTGCAAAAGTGTGAGTCTCAAAGCAACCATATGCAAATTAACATCCAATAAAGCTGCTCCCCCTATCATTTTAGGAGTAGTCACATGCTACCACGAAATCCACACTTGGCCCAAACGATTCTCTTTCTTTTTCCACAATATAAAGCGAATAGGCTGAACCAATTCCAAAAGGGACTTCTTAGACCAAGGAAATAGTGGCGGGAAAAATGAGACCTTATTGATCATGATGCATTGAGCAACTTTAAGTCTCACGTGAAGAGTCCAGCCTTAAGATTTCCTGTACATGAACCGATCATGTATACGTGATGATATCCAATCAAGCAAGGCATTGGGGGGTACATCCACACCAATAGGATAACTCAAGTGTTGGGTAATATCTCCTTTAGAAATCACCACTCCTTGCCAACACAAAATTTGCAAATCACTCTATGTACAAGAAAGCAGTGTAGACTTTTGAGTATTAATATGAAGTCCCAACGCTAAAGCAAAGAGATTTCATGTAGCCATTGCTTGATTAACATTAGTACGATTAGCCTTTAGCAACATAAAGAAATCATCTTTTGAAGATTGACCCAAGATTTGGACATCAATGGGAAGAGACAAACCAACAATCTCGCCTTGATCAACCAACTTATCCAACAATGAGAGCATGGGGTGAGTGACCAAAGCAAATAGCAAAGGATTGAGAGGAAAGCCTTGCCGAAGGGACCGAGACAAGGCAATTTCATCTGTGATCCCTACATTATGTGCAATACAAGCCACAACACCGTGACTAATGGTATCAAGAAGAGAAGTCATGCAAGGACCAAATCCCATAGTGGACATCAACTGCCGCAAGAAGGACCAGTTGACATGATCAAATGCCTTTTCAAGATCAAGCTAAAGCATAGCAACCTGTTGGCCTGAGGCTTTGGCATAATCAATCCCTAGTTGAACATTCAAAATGTTATGCACTATATTCTGTCCCTTAATCAAACCATGTTGTCGTGGATGAACTAAGTGCCGGAATACTTTTTGCAATCTATTGGCAATAATTTTAGAGAAGATTTTATACAAGGAACCCATAACAGAAATTGGTCTCCATTGTTTCAAAGAGGTTAGAGAAGGAACCTTAGGCACGAACATAATCACATCAATCTTTCACTTTGAAGGTATCCTACCTGAAGTCCAGATTTGCTGACATAAGCGAGTTAATGGATCCTTAAGCTGGTCAACATGGGCCGAAAAAAGCTCAATAGGAAGCCCATCCTAGTCGGGGCTTTTCCTTCGTGGTAAATTGGACAGCACATCCTCCACTTCAACCTCTGTGATATCAGCTTCCATCAAATCAACCGATTCAGGCTTAACGTGCTTGCTAACCAAATTGCAAATGTATCAAGAAGTAGAGTGAACAACATTTGAAAGAATCTCTTGTGGTCCCAATAGAGATTTATAATAATCAACACACATTTGGATGATGGAAGCAAGATCAATCACCATAACACCTTGCTCATCCAACAAACGCACAATATTTTTCGGAGCATATTTTTGGCGTAAATGAGCAAAAAATTGATGAGATTGACAGTTATTATCATGCAAGGCTTCTGCTCTAGCCAGCAATTTGTATTTAGCATATTCCTCCTCTTGAAGAGATTGAACTCTACATTTCAACCATTCAATGCATGTAAGCAAGTCATCAGTGGTATCCCTTGACTGACACAGAGACAATGAGTGAGCCAACAAAGTTTGCAAATGCTGCAATTCAGCTCAAAAAGAAGAAGCATGCTGAATACCATACCGACGGCACAACTCTCATGTATTGTCCCTAAAAACAGCCCATGCTTCCATCCCTCCAGATAGGACTCTCAAGCTAAAATAAGCAATCAATTGTTGGATACATTCCAAAAACTGATTTTGCAACAGAAAAGTTGGTTGAAACGTAGAGGCAAACGAGCAAGCAGAGCCTTAAAGGCATGAACAGGCATGTGGGTGAAATCCAACACCAAAGGATAGTGATCTGACAAGACATGTTGTTGCTTCACCAAAATATCAATGACTGCTGGAAGAAAAGAATCATTTTGACAAATGTAGATCCTATCAAGTCTAGGGTAGGCATTTGGATGTTGAAGAGAATGATAAGTATATCTAGATTGTGAAGGATGCATCCAGGACCACATGTTGTGTTTCAAAGACACAACTGCTAGTGCATCCCAAGCTTGCCGCTGAGGACCATCCATGACGGAATGCAGTGAAGTTGCCTGATCTGTAGATACACATGCATTAAAGTCACCCATAACAAAACCTTGATGAGCTATGGAAAGGCAGTGCAAGTCATCGCAAAGCTGATGACGTTTTTGAGCAGTAGAAGGAGCATACACACCCACCAGCCATAAAACCTCACCCTCGTATATGATTCCCAGCATCATAAATTTGCTGCAAGAGTCTTGAGAAACCAAGGAAGGTTGTAGGGAAGATCTAACGGCCAACATAACTCCATATTTTTGCGGAGCCGCTCGACCACTAAAAAACATTGTATAATCCTTGTATACATAAGAAGATCCTGCCAAAGCATGCTGTTTGTACTCTACAGCACAAAAAACATCCCAATTACCAGCTAACAGAATTTTCCACAACTGATACTGCTTATTTCACGAAGAAATGCCTTTTAACATTCCATAAAGCAAGTCACATGGTAAACGATAGAAGAGAAAACTACAAAGTCACCACTTTCCCTTTCCCTTTAACATTTGTAGCTTTCACAGCCTGAAATCTCTCCATCTCACTACGGGTCACTTCTACAAGATCCACCCTCTGCAAATTCACAATCAAAGCACGAGAAGAAGATTGTTGTTGTTGAGAACGGAAAACATCCCGATGAGGCAGAAGCCTCCCATGCGCGTCAAAACACAAAGCAGAATCAGAAGCCCTTTTATCATTCACACAATTGCAGGTATTCGCGAAGATTGAGGTTTCATATAAAACCCCCTACCTCTGCGTTGAAAAGTTTGAGTAGTTGGTTGAGGAGATGGGTAAGTAGGAGTCGAATGAGATTCTTGTCTAGCATTACGTCTAACCACAATGACCCAAGAATCTTCCTGAGGAGGCCAATTCCAACCACCCGAGTGCGATGCATGCTCAATACCAACTTGGGAGACATCCTTTACCATTATCATGTCTAGGCAGGGCAAGAGGCATAGGAACAACCTTTTGCTGCTGAGCCACTTGCTGGGGAGCATGCTTTTGCATATCCATATCAGGATCCAAAGAACGGCCTAGATGCCAGAAAGGCTTTGTGTGCCTGAAGAACAATCTTTGAAGATAAGCTTCATGATAAAAGTGCATGCAACCAGTGTTTGGCTTAGCAACAATACATAATTCTGAGACAAGAAGGAAGCAAGCTACTTTTTGCACATTGTCCAAAAGTCATACACATACCATGAAGACATATGTGCATCCAAAATATCAGAAAAGATAAGTCTTAGTATCTGAGTGGGGTTTTATGCGAGGAACATTTGATGAAGGCATACATGGGCAGCAAGAGAGGTAAGTTTAGATGGTTGAGACACATGTCGAGCATAATCATCTTGCTGCCCTGCAATTCTAAACCTGTTGTGTGCTTTTAGCAAGGCAGCGAAGAATGAGCATTGCAGTCATCACCAATGAGGTATCTGTTTTGAAATGATTTGTGTTGTGAAGGAATGCTAGATCATATCATAGGCACTGGGATGGTCGTTTTTGAACTTGTGAATGGTAGCTTCCTTCTGTCCCAGTTTGCATTCCATACGACTATAGTCACTAGAAGTAGTTTTGTTTTGCTGCCATTGTTGTCCCTGTTTTCTGTCCTATGTAACTATGGATCACAGGATTTGTCTAAAAAAAAAATCTACCTTGGTTAGGCAACTCACCCACTTCCATCCCTTGCGGCATATCACAAGGAGAAGGGCCTCCAGAAGAATCAGCAAACAAGGTGTATGTTTAGTTTAAGGCCTTCAATATGTGCACCTAAGTAGCCTGTCCAAAGAGTGTTTAGAAGCCACTGAATGCATATGGTGCCACATATGCTATACAATGCCTTAAAGTTGTGTAAGGAACTGTGGTGTCTGACTGCTGAAAGTCCTTTGGCATGTATTTTACTGTTATCTGATGAGTAATTCTATCTGCCAAGCCTGGCGTTACATAAGGTTATACTGTATAATGACGAGCCTCTTGGCAATGGGATAAAACAAGTCTTGGAGTAATTTTGTATTCATCTCTTCAGTCATCACTTTGCATCTATACTCATATCCTCTTTCCGGGAAGTGTTACTCCTCAACCCATCATACAAGTTCTTAGCCTTTCATGTCATTTTCGTTCCTGTAGTTTGGCTTATTCCTTTACTAGCCTCCCATATTACCTTATCTTTTGTTATTTCAAATAAGGTTTTAATTAATATTGGGTTCCAATTTTGAATCTTGGAGACTTACAGTGCATACTTTGGGCATTCACAATTCTGAGTGTTACACTTCTGTCATAAATAATTGATATCGGAGGTCAATTTGCTGTAGTAAGAAAAGTGTGGTAATTTGTTTTTTCAGCGTCCAAACTTGAAGCAGTTTGTTTCTCCTTGATATAATCTTTCAGGGCTTATCAGAGATCTTGGAAGGTGAAGTCAAAGAGCTAGCTAGAACAAGGTTGCTTGAAGATCAAAAAAAGGGTTCAGGAAGGCTTCCACAAAGATTAGGGGAATCTGAGATTGATTTGGACATGGCAAACTCTAGTTCCTCAAATGGCCCAGAAAGCAAAGTTGGCAGAAGGAAAAATGCAAAGTTGACATCTTTTGAAGGTTTAGGGCAAGATATGCCAAGTGGAAAGGGAACAAAAGGGAAGAAGAAGGGCGGGAAAGTAAGAGGTGGCTCTACTGTAGGAGGTGCAGCTTCCTTAAAAGGAGGGAAAGAGAAATCATCTTTCAATCAAGATGCCATTTTATCTGAAGAGCATATGGCAGCCAGAGTTATTGAGCTTTTTCCAGAAATGGAAGGTGCTGGTACAGGTCTGTGTTCTCTTCTTTTTTTGAGTCCTTTCTTTGTGGCATTTTGGGGGTCTTTGCAGTATGTCACCTTTTATTCTTGTCCTATTGAACTAACATTTGGAAAGTTCACTCTTCTTGAATGACTCTGGGACCTTGTGTGTGTTCCATGAAATGTGAAATTTTTTTACGATTACCACTGTTTTTATCATGGATATAGTTGGTTTATACCAAACCATATCAAGGGTCTACCAAACATATTTGCAAAGAAATCAGTGGCCCATGATATTGCCTATAAAGCTGAGATACAGCTAGCCTGTTAATCAAGGTCGTTTGCTATGAGAGGATGTAGAGCCCTAGACTTTTTAAGTGCTTTGAGAATTGTGTGCTAAAAAGTTGCCCAAGAAAACACCCTTGCAGCACCGCCTAGTGCTTAGGTGCTACGAGACAATGAAGCCACATGATGATTGCTAGACCCAATACGACTAGGAAAGGAAGGAAGACTATTGTCATATAACCGTGTAACAACAGTAGACCATTGGTGCTGCAGTCATAAGTCTGTAGGTGCTGCAATTGCAAGTCTGTACATTACCCACATAGTGTAGCGTAAAACAGATCAATACTATTGCCTTTTAACCTTGACACGGTCTGTAAAATGGCAGACCTGATAACCTGTATGTCACGTCCTGACAATATACAGAATTCAAAGAATGAAGAGACTCAGATGTTGTAACTTAAGCTTTCTTTCCTTCCTTGGAAAGGGTTAAGTTGCTTGCAATACATGCAGAAGCACTATACACAGAAAGCTAAGGGCTATGATGCACATTTCTGAGACTGCCCCCTAAAGAGGCTAGCCAATGTGACTGTTTATGGAGAACTATTGGCTTGCTTTGGCATGCTGCATATGTTCCATGCGGATGGCCATCTTGCATGAGACCGGGAGGCTTTGGTTCACAACTCTCAGCATGCTTTCTATTCTAGGATTCCACATGAAACTTGCCTAAACATCTGATCTATAGGGCAGTGAACGTAAACTTACAGTACACACACTATTCAAGTCAGCAAAAAATAATGACAAAAGAACCTAAGAGCTATAGCCTATAGCGCTCTTGCATAGTACATGACACCAGATTGACCCTCAAAGTGAGCACCCCTTACAATACTTCTTTAATGTTGAAGATAAGCCTCTACATGAACCGCTTGTGGCTCACCTATGTGATCAAAATGGCTGTCATAGACTAGCACTCTCTTTGCTGATGATTCCACGTGTGCTTGGCTCTTCCATGGACGAGATTTGCTCCAATTGCTATGCCCTTAGTTACTTTTACCAACCTTGACCAATGAGCTTTGAATGTGTCTGAATTACACAGCCAAACCAATGTGTCTTCAAGCATAGAGAGTTGCAATCATCCAATGTTGACCAATATGTCATTGAAAAATGCATCCGTGTACTTGCATGGGCAACTTTTGCTGAGTGACAACCTGCCAAAACAATTTCCAGCATTATCCAGTTTCATTAAATTGATTTTCAGAATATTTATTTTCAATATTCTGAAAATTAATTTAATAATTATCTATATCTTAGAAAAATAATATGACCGGCCAACAATTAAATTGACCAGGCCAATTTATCACCCAAGTAATCTTGAGCAGTTATCAGCTTGGAACCGGCATTAATTTATTAATTAATACCAATTCCCTAGTGTCACTACTAATACTAATGGCTAATTAAATGTTACAAGTGTCACCAAATTTAATCTAATGCTAACGAAATCATTTAAATTTCACGTCCTTATGACAGACCACCCCCTTGAAATTCTTGCATCGTCCTCAATGGCATTGCAATGTCTACCAAAGCAAAGGATGCTACTCTGGAATTTCCCAAAAGGCATCATAGTCAATTCAACATTGGCCACTATTGTTTGACCATGCTAAAGCCAAGCACTTGTTGAACATTTCTAATATAGCCATAGGGGATGTAGGGGACGTGGGCCCCCGACTTGGAATGCGGGACTCAACCTGAACATGCTTCAAAACGTGGGCGTTTCCACACGTTTTTGGGTTACAATAGGATGTGTCTGGGGATGGGTAGGGACGTTGTATTGGTTGTGGGACGTGCCTAGGACACCATGTGGTAGGGGTGTGCTCATCACTGTCAGCGTTTATGGTGCGTACTGTTTGCTCGTACCTATCACCTGCGAACTGACACTCGGCTTCTGTCCTCGTGTGTCGTTGCCCTCGTCATCCTTGCTACAATCCACCTATGCCAGCTCATGTCCCCACGCTCCCTGCAATGACCAGTCAACTATCGACTATGACTTGTCAGTTGCAATGACCAGTCACATTGTGTGAGTCGTGACATAGTCACACAGGCCAGGGTGCACAACTCTAGTCTCTAGTCCCTAGACGTTATAATGAACTCTGTAGACATCATAAGTTATAGGATACAAGTGCTCAGTAATCAATAGAAACTTGACAATGAGACACTGCAATGACCAGCAACTTGCAAGCCATGACATCATCTTTCCGGGTCCCCCTAGCAACATCTTCTCAACCTCTTGCACCTCGTATTGGTTGTAGGGGTAGGAGATCCAATGATTGGTCATGGAGGTGTGAGGTTGAGGCCGAAAGGCCAATATTGGGGGGTGGCTCACGACTTTGGAAATGCCCTTTTTGTGGCTATGAAAGAACAAGTGGGGCAAACAAAGTGAGGGCTCATTTTTTGAGAGAGTCAGGCCATTAGGTGCACTTTTGTGAGAATGTCAATCAAGAGAAGAAGCAGTTTCTTCAGCAAAAGGTTGCTGAGCAAGATGCCATTTCAACACACTATGTTTCACAAGAGATCCAAAAAGGTTCTCTTGAAGTACTCGGAAACACGGTTTGCTTATGATTTTTTAATGCTTGGTTGCTTAAGCACGTGCAGTGCTACTTTGAGACTTCATTAGTGACGAGTGTCATGCAAATGCATTGTCCTCCACTGTTGCAAGAATAAAATGTGTTGAATGTGCAAAAGATGCCTCATTTTGGGATTATGTATGTTGCATTGATGCCATGGTGTAGTCAATGATGCATTTGCTGAGACTTATGGATAGTATGCAACCATGTATTGGGAAAGTCTACGAGGCTATGGACAAAATGATTGAGAAGCTACGTACTTTCTTTCCTTTTGATAATGATGATGAGGATTGTGAGATGGCACAGAGGTATGAGGAGTTACGCACATTATGTGTCACACAGTGGAACACTTATTATTCTCCTCTACATGCAGTTGCATTTGTGTTGGATCTTGAGTTTTAGGAGAGTTGTCAAAATAGGAATTAATGAGATTGTAGTTGGTTGGATGGCAGTCTTAAGCAAGATGGTTCCTGACTCTGACAACAGACAAAAAATCAGAGACAGTCTTGTAAGGTATAGATCTCTTCGTGGCATATACGGTAGTGAGGATGCACAGGATGACAGGCATGGAGTTGGGGCTATCTTATGGTGGGGGGAATGTGGAACTGAGGGGCTTGAGTTGCAGGCATTGGCTATCTGTATTTTGAGTTGTGCTGTGAGCTTCTCTTGTTTGAGGCAGCTATGGAGCTCATATTCACATATTGCTTCAAAAAAGCAGAATACCTGATGGCCCGACTCTCTCAAAAAATGAGCCCTCACTTTGTTGCCCCACTTGTTTTTTCATAGCCACAAAAAGGACATTTCCAATGTCATGAGCCGCTCCCTGATATTGGCCTTTCGGCCTCAACCTCACACCACCATGACCAGTCATCGGATCTCCTACCCTTGCAACTGGTACGAGGTGCAAGAGGTTGAAAAGATGTTGCCAAGGGGACCCGGGAAGATGATGCCATGGCTTGCAAGTTGCTGGTCACTGTAGTGTCTCACTGTCAAGTTTCTATTGATTACTGAGCACTTGTGTCCCGCTGCAACACACTGTATACTCTCTACTACACACTATACTAGAGTCTGCACTGAAGTGTGAGTACACACGCTTAGCTCTGTCACTGTTCTCTGGTCACTGAGCACACTGCCACACTACAGGCAACAGTCTGGACTGAAGTCTGAAGATTGATTCCAGAGGGACTCAGAAGTTAGAACTCTGCACAATTCAAAGTTCAAACGACAGAGATTAGAGTTATAACTTCTAGTGTCATCATTTTAAAATTAAAGTTTATAACTATGATGTCTACAGAGTTCATTATAGTGTCCAGAGACTAGAGTCCAGACTGCACTGTCTAAACACTAGACAGGTCTAAGTTCACGACCAGTGCAACTTAACAGTTCTCAGTTTTAACTTTATTATTTATTGTTTAAAATTAACAGTCCTAACTTCTGAAGACTGGACAGGTTACCTGGGTCCTAGAGGCTAGGCCGCTAGACTCTGGACTCACGGACAAGAGGATTATGCAATGTGCGTCCTGGCCCCTGTGTCGCAACTCACACATGTGATTGGTTACTGCAACTGAGAGGTCATAGTCGACAATCGATTGGTCACTACAGCAACAGCGAATGTGGGGACGTAAGCTAGCGCAGGTGGACCATAGCAAAGATGACAAAGGCAATGGCACATGAGGATGGTAGTCAAGCATTGATTCATAGGTGATAGGTATGGGCGAACAGTACGTGCCATAAATGTTGAAAGTGACGCGCACACCCTTGCCATGTGGCACCCCAAGCACGTCCTACAACCAGTACGGCATCCTTGCCTGAGCATCCCATTGTGACCCAAAGAATCTTGGGAACGCCCACGCTTCACAGCATGTTCGGGTTCCGCATTCCAAGTCGAGTGCCCTACGTTCCGGACCCACGTCCTTTGCATCCCCTCTGGCTATGCTTGCGAGTCCTTGGAATTTAATCTTTAGTCTTTTGTGTGACCTTTATGACTTTAGGAAGGTTTTAGTTCGTATTTGTTTAGTTTTATTATAATGTGCCTCAATTATAGCTAGAAAATATATAATTGTTAGGTTTCCTCCCTGGTCCCCTGTCCTTTGTGAATCCAAAACCTTTGCCGAAAATCTATAGAATGTATCTCTCAACTAGTATATTGCAATTATTTTGGCCAAACAACCATAGCAAAGCATAAATTGAGCATAAACTATGGTTGAACCACTAGTGGCATTCATAAAACACGTTGTTGCCACTGAAAACTGATAATCATCCACCACTGAAAGTCAGCAACTAATAATCAATCTATGAAGATCATTCACTAATGCAAACTGATGCAAATGTATAGTTTTAGAGCTACAATGAAAACCATACCAATTTGTATACCAAACTTTTTTTTTTTGCAAGTAAAATGTGGCTGATTATATTACTCAAAAAAACTGATTACAACGGAGTGCTCATGCTCAACAGACTGGCTGGAGCTGATGCAAAGTCACAAATACATCATGTATACAAGCCTCTCAAGGCGGTTTGGGGGGGGGATGGGGGCAAGAAGCCATTGGGGGGGGGGGGGGGGTATATTGCCAAATGGGGCTGCCTGCCTGCATCACGAAAAACAGGTCCTGGCCGCCCCAAGTGCGCATGAAATGACAATGGAGCTCCTAACGAGCCCTCGACTCGCCTTGCACTTGATTTCATTGGCTATGGAGGGAGTGGATGATGGAGGTCCAGAGCTTTGCTAAGGTTGCCTGTGCTGAAAGTCTCTCTTCGCTAAAAGCCTCCAGACACCACGCCTTCCAGATATGCCATCCAGTAAGACTCCCTATGATCTCCCATACCTCTGAGCGTTCTGCTGTGGACTCCAGTACCTTGCGGATGGTTAGAGCCTTAAAACCAACCAGTGCGCATGACCCTGCCTTAATAATGAATATCATGTCCTGCATCCCGGCCTCATATAGAAGGTGACGGCCCTGGCTGACTGCCTGCCAACAGAAAGCTTCCCATGAGATACATCCAAGGTTGGGTGCTATACGGCAAAGGATGCGGCATGCTCCTCTCCACACGACCTGCGCCTCCTCACATGACCAAAGGCAGTGCTTTGGGGTTTCCAGAGGCTGCTGTGTGCAGCGCTTATAATCTCCCTCCTGCATCTGGGCAAGCCAACTTCACACCGCCAAGCCTCCATGTGCCACCAACCATAAGAAATACGACACCCTTCTCGGCTTCCAGCTATCCCGTAGGGGGCGCCAGAAGGTCCGTTGGAAATGCTTCGTGATGCTGTGCTCCGCCCACTACCTGCTACATGACAGCACCCAATCCATATCCTCCTGCATCAGTACGTGTTTGGCAATCCTGGCAGTGTACTCTAGGAACCTGGGTGGCTTCTTGGGGACCGCAGTGGCCGACCATAGCCACTCTCTTGGATCACACTCCAGCTCATCAAGTGGTCTGCCCTCCGAGATCCAAAGGCGCCACTCCTTGAGCTCCTTCCAGAAAGCATAGGGGTCCAGTCGCCATGTCTTCCCCTGAAGGCCCATCACCTGAATCCTCCTCCACGAAAGGGCGGCTATCCCCTCATCCTGTTGCCCTCTGTCAAGGGCCAAACGCCCCCCCTCTTGAATGGCAAAGAAAGTCCCCTACGGGGCGCCGCCCACTCTACCTGCCACCTGTAGGGGGATGCCTGTTGGTGAAAACCTAGCCGGCCATACCTCCCCGGGCTCTATCGGCTCTCGTATCGGGGGAGCAAGCCACTCTAGAGGTATTATTGCGTCTATCTCCCTTCTCCTCAACTCCACTCCTCTCTCTGGCAGCTTGAAACTTGCTACAACACCTCCTCGTCCGCCATCCTCTGTACCCCTTGCCATGTCTCTTGATGGTACGAGCCAGGCCAGCCTCCCAACCAGCCTAGTGGCTGTGGGGGCGCTCGCTGACCTGTGCTCCTTCCCGATCTTTGACCTGGGGGTTCCAGATCACCGGCTGTCGGTCTATCTCCTCCTGGCAGCCTGGGGGGCTCTAGATGAGGGCCTTATGGAGGCCCTGCCACATGTGGAGTAAGCTGTGTAGGAAAGGTGATCTGGGCTGACGTGAAGATCCATCTCAGGGACGGCCTCCACTCACCATAGTCTTGAAGGCCCTCCTGCAATAAGACCTTCCAAGTCTGCCCGATTGGTGTGAGGCCGCGGACAACTAGCTTGCCCAAGAGGGCCATACTCTGATACTCTGGGTCTATGATCCCAAGCCCTCCCTTTGATCAATGCCGTATGATGGTCGCCCACGTCTCCTTGGCTCTGGAATCCTTGGACCCATTTAACCCTGACCAAAGGAAGTTCCGGACTAGGCGGCAAAGCTGCACTACGCGCAATGAGGAGAAGCATCAACACGAGGCGATGTACCACGCCGTCGCTAGGAGGACCTGGTCAACCACTAGGGCTCGGTCGGCTAGTGAGAGGTGAGCCATGCTCGAGTAGGTGAGTTTCCTCCAAATAGAATCAAGGACAGGAAGAAACTGCTGGGCAAGAGTGATGTCGAGTCCCACGTGGAACCCTAGGTACCGGACGGTTTGCACTCTGCTCACCTATCTAAATCCCAGGTGGACCCCCCACTCTGTGCTAGAGTCCAGGTCAGTGAGAAAACTAACTGACTTTCGCCAGTTGATTTTCGCTCCCGCTGTAGAATAGAACACATCAAGAACCAGCCTCACTCTCTCCAACATCAACTCATCGTCCTCTATGTAGAGTGTTGTGTCATTTGCATACTTTAAGTCTAACAACTCAGTCTCCTCTCTCACCGGAAGTCGGAGGCCACGTAATCCGCTCGCACGTGACCTGAAGAAGTGAGACATTACCTCTGCAAAGAGTAGAAACAAGTAAGGGGCCAGGGGGTAGCCCTGTCGAACCGATCTCTCCAGCCGAAACTCCTCCCCTCGCCTTCCGCCTAGGAGAACCCTGTTGGTGGCCAATTTGTAAAGGGCGGAGACCCCGCGAATCCAAACCTTGGGGAATCCCAACCTCATCATGGTGACCTCTAGAAAATCCTAGTCCACCTTGTCATAAGCTTTCTTGAAATCCAAGATTAGTACGGCCAATCTTTGCCCACTGTGTTGAGCCCACTCTGTCGCCTCAAAGAAGGCAAATACATTGTCCAGGATGCTCCTATCCTAGACAAAGCTTGTCTTTGTGTCATGGATGATGTCTAGAAGCACCGAGCATAATCGCCTATCAATCATCTTTGCCAATGCCTTATAGGCCAGTGACAATAAGATGATCCATCTCTACTGGGAAAACTCCAACCGGTCTCCCCCTTTGGGGAGAAGATTGATAAGGCGTGCCGAAAGACTCCCTGGCATCTTTCTTGAAGTGAAAATCTCTTGGAAGGCCATCAATAGGGGATCCTTCACCAACTCCTAGTAGGTAGTGAAGAAGGTCTTAGAGAGGCCATACTCTCCCGGGCATTTCTGCCCATTCTGTGTACGGAAAGCCTCCTCTAGTTCCTTCTCTGTGAAGGGGGCTAGGAGAGAGCGTCCCATCTCCTCTGTGACAAGGTACGAGATGTGATCCCAGACCTACTATCTACATCTTTGTTCTCTAGCTGAAGCTGTCTCCTACTGGAAAAGGCGCGTGTAATAGTCGGTAGCAATCTCCATCACCTCGTCTGGGCTAGAACGATTCCTCCCATACTGATCCTGAAGGCTGCATATCTGCTCTCCTACGGTGCGAGGCTGGTGTACTTGGAAGAACTCACTGCACATCGTGTCCCCCCGGGTCTCTCCAGGCATTGCGTGCTCCTACTGCCAAAAGAAAGACTTCCCATGCCTCTTGCTCCTCTTGAGCCATGCCCTGGTAGTTACTGCCTCTGCCCTGCTAATCCTCCAAAGTCTCCAGGTTATTGAAGTCTCCTTCAACAATCCAGGAGTCCACCTCTGGGAGTCCATCGGCGATCTCCACCCAGAACCTGTTGCGTGCCCTAACCTCCGTAGGGGCATAGACATTGAGGACTCCAATTCACGAGTCCTCAATATCCAATCTGATCCATAGAACCCTCCTTGCCATTATCGTCCCGTGGTCTCGTACACATGCGGTGAGACTCGGGCTAATAGAGGTGCGTACGCCTCCACTCTTGCCATGGGCACCTATGGCGTACTCCCAGTAAGTGTGTGAGCTGCTTGCAAGTACCTTCCCTACCCGTTGGGCTTGGGTGGGGGTGAGTTTGTGCTCCTGAAGAAGTAAGATGTCAATCCGTCCGGCAAGGGTAGGCTCTAGTTCCTGCCAAACAATTAACTTCTTAGAACCACGTGCCCCACTGTAGTTGAGACTATTCACATTCCAGGATGCAAGGTGTAAGCTCATTGGGAAACCTGTGACTCACCGAACATGCATTTGTTCGGTGTGGAGACTGCTGAAGAGGAGAAGCTATGAGGCATGCAAGTACGCTTTACTGCCGGTCTGGACGGCGAACTTCAGTTTCCTATGGTGGCCCTCGGCTAGACCATAGGGTTGATAGATGCTCAAGGTGGTACTATCAATGCATCTATCAGCCATGCTGAGAGTTGTGACTCTGTACATTGGTAGAAACGGGCCGTCTGTGCCAAGGGCCACTCGATCACATCCCTCGGAGCTCTCCACTGTGGGGGGGACTCGAAAGATGATACTCAAGTGTGGGACCTCGGCACTGGCCCACCAATTAATGTCCATCATGCAACCAGGCCACTGCTGTGCAAACAGTGCTAGTCCTTCTTCTCCCATCCATTGGGAGATGTGGTCTGCTTCTTGACTCTTCAACTCCTCCTCTATCTATGTAGTCGTCCACTCCCCTGAGTGAGAGGATTGAAGAAAAAAGGCGTAGTTTGGTCCATCCAGTGGTGCTAGTAGATGGACCTTGCCCCTCGACTTACGAACCACGAAGATCCCCATCTCAAGAGGTAGTGGGAACTCTCCGCGCTCCGCAACTCTTAGGTAGGACTAGGAGTCACTGCGGATTGAGAGAACTACCAATCACGTTGCGGTACTACCTGCGGGGGGGAAGTTGGTGCAAATAAAGGGAGCAACTGGAGGGTGGGGGAAACAACGGCAGGGGGGGTGGAGAGAACTCCGTTGGAGCGGGGGACAGGGTAAAATGTCGGGGCGGGGGTGAAAAACGGCCGATGGGACACAAGCGCAAGCCGTCGGGGTAGGGGACTCAACGTGGGGGGGGGGGGGAAGTTGTCAGGCTAGGGGTTGGTGACGATGCGGTCAAGCTGTGGCGGGTGCAATCAGACAGAGCGGGGGGTAGCTTGCAACATAACGGGTTGAGCCTCAAGGCTTCTTTCGGTATAGCAAACTATAGTGGCTAGTAAAGTGAATAGTGATCTCATGGCAGACATACTGTCAGCACAGTAAATCCACTATACACAAGAGTTGTCTATCACTAGAGGAGTGGAAGTGCTACCTTCCCCTTGAGCATCAAATAATACTCTAGATCTTCACTCTGTCGCATTTGACTAAGCGTGATCTAAAGTCAACTCTTATTGAAAAGCCCTGGGGTAAAGCTACAACAATTGAAAGTGGTCTGCGAAGTCAGCTCTTCCATCCACTTAGCATCCATCAATAGGTGAAACAATAACAAAACTTCACCAAGAAGCACACGAATACTTTACCTCTAATTCTTGATGCCTCAAAGCCAGCACCAGGTTCTAGGCCTTTTTCCCTCTTTAGCATTGCAAATTGCTGCAATTCTAACTTAACTAATATGCAGCATTGCATCTAGTGGACTAGCCCCTCATGTGTACCTGACATGCTAGGAGCACTAGATGCATTAGCTGCAAGGTGATTGTACATGAGAATTTGCATACTAGTAGCCATACCAAGATACATTTTCCCATACATTGCATGCATTACTAGCTGTATTTTTCCTCATGCAAGTGTTACTAGTTGCATTTTTCCTCATGACCAGCACAATATGGAGCATTTGCATGACCAGCATTAATACCATGAGTTCCAAACACAATGTGCTACATATATGCATTGCCAAACTTGCTACTTTGTGTCCCAACATCATACCAATGTTGCCATATATAGGGTTATGCATATTACCAGCTATATCCAGATACATTGGGCCTTGCACAACATGCATTGGTTGTTCATACCATAAGGAGTTGTCCCATACATTCGCATATGTGGTCCTTGACCCACCATACAATCCTAGCTGCCCCATACTTGCATGCATACTCGACAAAACTCATTGGATTGGCACTACTAAGATGGCCTTGCATTTGCATACCTAATCCCACTGGTACCAGTTGCTTTTGCTCATCATCAATCTTTGGTGCATTTTCAGGTTGTGGTATTTGTCTTTTAGAAGCTTCTTGTTGCCCAAATGCCTTTGAAGATGGCATCTTCTTCATGCCCTTGCTATCCTTTTTGAAAGAATTCAAAAATTTCTGGACTTGTGGATCTTTGGAAAATTCAACAAATGGTGGCACGTGGTTAATGTTGAACAACCTCTTCATCTTAAGGCTTTCGTGCTTTTGAATCATTCCATTGACTCCTAGAAATTGGTCCTTGCTAAATCTTCTTGGCACCCACCTTCAAATTGCAAGACAACAAACTCCTTGAGAGCTGCAGTGACTGTTTTGAAAATTCTCACCTGGCAAGGCAAAACAAAGGCTCATGTTGATTTGCTTATGCTCTTTTGCTTGCAAGTGGGTCTGTCATGTCTTTCAGATTTGTTTAACGCTGCTTTCGTGTTCCTAGAGAATATTTTCATTTGTAGGACTCTTAACTCCACCTCTTTATGGGCCATGCAACCTCTCCCCCCTTTGGACCAAGAGGGCCCTTGGTAGGATTGGATGATTAATGGTTGTCTACATTTGGGCCATGCTTCAATCAAACGGATATACCACTTGCTGATATGCGATAAGGGTTGGCTTGCTCAAAAGAGCAACACCACTTGGGGTCTCAAGAAAGGTCAAGCATGGTGGAAAACTATGGTGATGACAGGTTGGCTTAACAAAACACCTTTTAGATACAAGGTCTTTGTTTGGTGAATATTGATTAGTGCTTTCCTCTTGCCTTTGCACTCTCCAAGCAATAGATTTCCAATGTTTGCTAGTTTTTTTGTTAGATATCTGTAGAGACCCCCTGCCATCGGTTTCTTTATTACCTAGTGGTGTGGAAGGTCTGATCATTACTATTGGCCATTTGGTCCTTAGTGGTTGGGGTATTGATGCTTCCAAAAGATTGGGTCTTTGGACATCCCAAGTTCATGGATCCTATGTAGGCCGATATGAAAGTGCTCTCATGCTTTTGGGGTTGTTGGCATATATGGGCTATGAGGAATGCATTCATCTTTGGTTCTTTATCAGGAGTGCAAAGTCATATAGTCCACTTAAAAGGACTTTTTCATTGGCAGCTTGACATGATTGAGTTAGTAGCAACCATTGTTACCAAGGAAAAACAAAAACGGCTCTCCTGTTCGTCACCTGTGCCCAGTCTGACTTGCGCCCGTCATGTCGCCCCGTTTGACCTGCGTCCCATTCCTCTCACCTTCGCCAAGGCCCCCATCGCCAGCTCCATGTGCGCCGCCTGCGTTCGCCCTGCCCCCTCCGCCTGCGGCCACCTGCTGCCCCCCCCCCCCCCCCCCAACCACACGAGACCCGCCCCCTGCATACTGTCTTGCCGGGAGGCTTGGCCCTTTGTCAGGCTGCCACACCACCGCCATCGAAAACAGAAATCTTCCCCTTCTCCATCGACACCCCCCTTCCCCCCTCCAGTTGCTCCCTCCCCCTGTAGCAACTCCCCATCCAGTAGCACAGCAGCATGATAGGTAGGTTCTCCCAGAAGGGACGTGCAATGGAAACCTATGGTCAGACGTTGGCGCACTCAGCGAGTGCCCCCCAGTCAAACACCTTGCGCGTAGTCCTCTCTGAGGAGCAGCTCTTAGCATTCGAGCTAAAGAGCTGGAGCTAATGGAAACAACGATTTATGGTCAGGTAGTAGGACATTCCCCAACCAGGGCCCAACTTCGAGACTGGCTTCACTCCATGTTGCGCATCGGCACTGCGCAGATCATGGAGGCGGTCCTATTGGACCAAGGGATCTTCATGGTCCGCCTCAGTTCAGCAGACGCAGCTCGCGAGCTACTCGCCAGTTCACCATATGCGTCTACGAAGGGGGTCATATACATGGTCCCTTCGTACAGTGGCTTTACTGTGGAGGCATTTGCACTCTATAACAGGTTTCTTCGGCACCCGGTCACCCTTCTTTTCCCCAGCCTGGCGATTGAGTATTGCCAATTGGTGGAAGACTTTGGACGGCTCTTTGGCACTGTCCTTCCCGTGTCCTTCGCGGATGCAGTGATAGCAGCAGGAGTCCCAAAGGTACGGGTGGCAGTGAAAGAGGTCAAGAATATCCCACAGTTCCTAGAGATTGAGGCAAGCGGGCACTCCTTTAGGCAACAGGTCATTGCAACCAGGGCAGTGCTTGCGCTGCCACGACTTTGGGCATCAGGCGGCAGTTTGTATGCATTTCGGAGCCAAGGCGGCTTTGCCCACAGGTCCGCTAGTGGACGCTGACGGTTTTACACGGGTCCAGAGATGACAGAGAGGGAGACAGCAAGGGGAGGCGCAGCCAGCTCCTCAGACCCAATCTCGTCTCAGTAGGGTGTTGGTGGGCAAGCGATCCCCTCTCGGCAGAGCACTCCATAGCTCCCCTTGTCTGCCCCACCTAACAGGACCACAGCCCCCCACATTCTCCACCTGCGCCACAAACTGCCTTGCCTGAGTTCCCACAAGCCCCTCACCCACCCCCCCTCACATCTCATGCCCCCCCTCCCCCTATTGACCTTGGCCCACAGCCCCCCCTTGCTAGGGCCACCCCCCCACATCCGCCATGTATCTCCAGCCATCCCACCATCTCTCGATTCTCTTCCCCCCCATCACCCCCTCTACCGAGCACCCCCCCTGATCCACACCCAGGTCAAGTGAGCCCCCCTAGACCCACCCCCCCTCCTCCCATAGGAGGTGATGAGCCACACACACCTACCTCCTCTGCACACTAGCAGTCTTCCCCCTCCCACACAGCCACTAGCTCATCCGCCCCTGCCACCCACCACACTTTCCAGAGACAGGCACAGTTGTTGCCACAAGAGTTTTTCCACAATAGCCTATGGTCCTACCTGCGAGTTGCGGAGTGCGGAGAGTTCCCGCTACCTCTAGAGGTTGGGATCTTCGTGGTTAGTAAGTCAAGGAGGGGCAAGGTCCACCTACTAGCACCACCGGATCGACCAAACTACACCTTTTTTCTTTAGTCATCTTACTCAGAGGAGTGGACGACTACACAGATTGAGGAGGAGTTGAAGAGTCAGGTGGCGGATCACATCTCCCAGTGGATGGGAGATGAAGGATTAGCACTGTTTGCACAACAGTGGCGAGGTTGCATGATGGACATTAATTGGTGGGCTGGCGCCGACGTCCCACACTTGAGCATTATCTTTCGAGCCCCCCCACAGTGGAGAGCTCCGAGGGACGTGATCGAGTGGCCCCCGGCACAGGCGGCCCGCTTCTACCAGTGTACAGAGTTGCAATTTTCAGCATGGCTGATAGATGCATTAAAAGTACCACCTGCAGCATCTATCACCCCTATTTTCCGACCGAGGGCCACCATGGGGAATTGGAGTTCACCATCCAGACTAGCTGCAAAGCGCACTTGCATGCCTCACAGTCTTTCCTCCTCATATGTAACATCCACACCGAACAAATGCCTGTTCAGTCAGTCGTAGGTATCCCCATGAGCTGATTGTTCGGCAGGAGCTGCAGCATGCCCTCGTCGGACGGATCGACATCTTGCTTCTGCAGGAGCACAAGCTCACCAGAGGGTTGGGAAGGTACTTCCGGGCAGCTCGCACACTTATTGGGAGCACGCCATAGGTGCCCACTGCAGGAGTGGAGGCGTATGCACCTCTATTGGCCCGAGTCTCACCACTTGTGTATGAGACCACGAGACGATAGTGGTAGGAAGGGTTGTATGGATCAGATTGGATATTAGGGACTTGTGTATTGGAGTCCTCAATGTCTATGCCCCTACGGAGGTTAGGGCACGCAACAAGTTCTGGGTGGAGATTGCAGCTGGACTCCTAGAGGTGGACTCCTGGATTGTTGGAGGAGACTTCAACAACCTGGAGGCTTTGGAGGACCAGCAGGGCAGAGGAAGAAACTATCAGGGCATGGTTGGGGAGCAGCAGGAGACATGGGAGGTCTTTTTGCTTGCAGTCGGAGCACATGATGCGTGGAAAGACCCCGCCTTCCACAGGAGGGAGAGGTCGTTGGACTTCTCCTAGGGATACAGGCGGCTAGGTGCAGCCCTGCTGGAGCGGTTGGACAGGTTTTATGTGGGAGAGTGTGGACGCTCTCGTGGAGGCCAGATTGAGCAGTTGGCAGGCAGCACGTTATGCGATCACTGCCCGGTTCTCCTGACACTTGACCCCCAGCATCTGCCCTAGATACACGATCCTGTCAGATCCCTGACTCGATCTATAGGAGGGAGGAGGTGTCGAGACAGATAGAGCAGATTTGGATCAGAGAGTGGGACAGGAGGGACCGGATAGCAAAGGAGGTTGCAGAGGTCCTAGCCGAGTCAAGCACAATCTACCAAGAGGCAACCATACAGGCTAGGCAGCAGTGCTGGGAGGAGGAGAGAGCAATCTGGCGGGACCTTGCAGCCACGCAGAGATTATTGCAGGAGGCACCTGTGGACCCTACCCTCCACACACAGCAGGTGGGCGCACGTGCATCCATTGTTGGCCTAGAGGATAGGCGCTCGGAGTTCTCTTTCCGCACCTCAGCAGCCTTTTGGGCGCGGAAGAAGGACACGATGTGCAAGGAGTTCTTCCAGGTGCACCAGCCCCGCACCGCGGGAGAGCAGATACGCAGCCTTCGGGATTAGTATGGGAGGAATCGTTCTAGCCCAGACGAGGTGATGGAGATTGCTACCGACTATTACACGCGTCTTTTCCAGTAGGAGATAGCTTCAGCTAGAGGACTAAAAGGTAGACAGCAGGTCTGGGATCACATCCCGTATCTTGTCACAGAGGAGATGGGACGCTCTCTCCTATCCCCCTTCACAGAGAAGGAACTAGAGGAGGCTTTCCATACACAGAATGGGCAGAAATGCCTGGGAGAGTATGGCCTCTCTAAGACCTTCTTCACTACCTACTGGGAGTTGGTGAAGGATCCCCTACTGATGGCCTTCCAGGAGATTTTCACTTCAGGAAAGATACCAGGGAGTCTTTCGGCACGCCTTATCAGTCTTCTCCCCAAAGGGGGAGACTGGTTGGAGTTTTCCCAGTAGAGATGGATCACCTTATTGTCACTGGCCTATAAGGCACTGGCAAAGATGATTGATAGGCGATTACGCTCAGTGCTTCCGGACATCATCCATGACACACACACATGCTTTGTCCAGGATAGGAGCATCCTGGACAATGTATTTGCCTTCTTTAAGGCGACAGAGTGGGCTCAGCACAGTGGGCAGAGATTGGCCGTACTACTCTTGGATTTCGAGAAAGCTTATGATAGGGTGGACTAGGATTTTCTAGAGGTCACTATGATGAGGTTGGGATTTCGGCAGGTTTGGATTCGTGGGGTCTCCGCCCCTTACAGATCGGCCACCAGCAGGGTTCTCCTAGGCGGAAGGCTAGGGGAGGAGTTTTGGCTGGAGAGATTGGTTCGACAGGGCTGCCCCCTAGCCCCTTACCTATTTCTACTCTTTGCAGAGGTTATGTCTCACTTCCTTAAGTCACGTGTGAGCGGATTACGCAGCCTTCGACTTTCAATGAGAGAGGAGACTGAGTTGTTAGACTCAGAGTACGCAGATAACACAGGCCTCTACATAGAGGACGATGAGGTGACGTTGGAGAGAATGAGACTGGCTCTTGACGTGTTTTGCGTTGCAGCGGGAGCGAAAATCAACTAGCGAAAGTCGATTGGTTTCCTCACGGACCCGGACTCTAGCACGGAGTGGAGTGTCCACCTGGGATTTAGATGGGTGAGCAGAGGGCAGACCGTCTGATACCTAGGGTTCCAGGTGGGACTCAACATCACTCTTGCCCAGCAGGTTCTTCCTGTCCTTGATTCTATTCGGAGAAAACTGACCTACTGAAGCACGGTTCGCCTCTCACTAGCTGGTTAAGCCTTGGTGGTTAACCACGTCCTCCTAGCAACGGCCTGGTACATTGCCTCGTGTTGGTGCTTCTCCTCATCGTGCGTAGGGCAGCTTCGCCGCCTAGTGTGGATTTTCCTTTGGTCTGGGTCTGATGGCTCCAGGGACTCCAGGGCCAAGGTGGCGTGGGCGACCATCATACGACATCGATCAAAGGGAGGGCTTGGGATCATAGACCCAGAGTATCAGAGTATGGCCCTCTTGGACAAGCTAGTTGTCCGCGGACTCACACCAGGCGGGCAGACCTGGAAGAACTCCGCGTGTGGCAAGGCACGTGTAAGGCCCTAATCCAGAGCCCCCCAGGTTGCCAGGAGAAAATAGACCGTCAGCTGGTGATCTTGAACCTCCAGGTCAAAGATGGGGAAGGGGCACAGATAGGTGAGTGCCCCCACATCCAGTGGGCTGGGTGGGAGGCCGGCCTGGCTCATTCCATCAGGACATGGCGAGAGGTGTAGAGGATGGCGGACGAGGAGGTGCTGCAGTGAGTATCAGGTTGCACGAGAGGAGTGGAGTTGAGGAAAAGAGAGATAGACGCAACAATACCTTCGGAGTGGCTTGCCCCCCCGATATGAGAGCCGATAGAGCCCGGGGAGGTATGGGCAGCTAGGTTCTCTCCAGCAGGCATCCCCCTTCAAGTGGTAGGCAGAGTGGGTGGTGCCCCTAGGGGACCTTCTTCACCATTTAGGAGGGGGGACGTCTGGTCCTTGACAGAGGGCATCAGGATGAGGGGATTGCCACCCTTTTGTGGAGGAGGATTCGGGTGGTGGGTCTCCAGGGGAAAGACTTGGCGACTGGACCCCTATGTTTTCTGGAAGGAGCTCAAGGAGTGGCGCCTTTGGATCTGGGAGGGCAGACCACTTGATGAGCTGGAGTGGGATCCAGGAGAGTGGCTATGGCCGGCCTCTGTGGTCACCAAAAAGCCACCCAGGTTCCTAGAGTATACTGCCAGGATTGGCAGACATGCACTGATGCAGGAGGATATGGACTGGGCGCTGTCATGCAGCAGGCACTGGGCGGAGCACAGCATCACGGAGCCCTTCCGACGGACCTTCTTGCGCCGCCTATGGGATAGCTGGAGGCCGAGGAGGGTGTTGTATTTTTTATGGCTGGTGGCACATGGAGACTTGGCGGTGGGAAGCCGGCTTGCCCAATGCAGGAGGGAGGTTGTAAGCGCTGCACACAGCAACCCCTAGAAACCCCAAAGCACTACCTTTGGTCTTGTGAGGAGGCGCAGCTCGTGTGGAGAGGAGCGTGCCGTATCCTTCGACGTATAGCGCCCAGCCTTGGGTGTATCTCATGGGGAGCTTTCTGTTGGCAGGTAGTCAGCCAGGGCCGTCACCTTTTATATGAGGCCGGGATGTAGGACACGATATTCATGATCAAGGCAGGGTCATGCGCAGTGGTCGGTCTGGAGGCTCTACCCATCTGCCAGGTACTAGAGCCCACAGCAGACCGCTCGGACGTATGGGAGATCATAGGGAGTCTTATTGGATGGCATATTTGGAAGGCACGATGCTAGGTGGCTTTCGGTGGAGAGAGACTTTCAGCACTTGCGACCTTAGCAGAGCTATGGACCTCCATCATCCATTCCCTCTGCGGCCGTTGGGATCAGGTGCAGGGCGAGTCCAGGGCTTGTTAGGAGCTCCGTGGTCACTTCGTGCGTACTTGGGGCGGCCAGGGTCTGTTCTTTGTGATTCAGGCAGCAGCCCCATTTGGCGATATACCCCCCTCCCCATGGCTTCTTGCCCCCATCCCCCCTAGACCGCCTTGAGAGGCTTGTATACATGATGTATTGGTGACTCTGCTTCAGCTCCAGCTAGTCTGTTGAGCAGGAGCACTCTATTGTAATCAGTTTTTTTTGTAATATAATCAGCCACATTTTACTTGCAAAAAAAAAAAAAGATTGAGTTAGTAGATATTCTCCCTACACAGGATTTGCTTTCTTGGCACGTTGCACCTTCCTTAGTCCCCGTCTAGTCCATCTATGTCCCTTGTACTTTTTGATCATGATGTCTTAGAGAGTATTTGTTGAGCTTGTTGTATTTGAACCATCTTGCATCTTGTAATCTTGTAATCTTGTACTTTGTTTGTAATTAATACAACCATCTACTACAGAAAAAAAGAGAGGGAGAATTAAGGGAGAGAGAGAAATAGGGAGTGATAGAGAGATAGAGGACCTAAGAGAAAAGGGACAAAGGGTATAGGGAGAAGTGAGGAGAATAAAGGAAAGGGAGAGAAAGAGAGGCTAATGAAAGTTAGAAACACTTTCAAGTTCAAAGGGCTTAGAACGTCAAATGTGGATGGGTAGTGACCAATTCATGGGTAGGGACAAGATGATTGTTAGTTTCCACAATTATTGGAAGGTATGCCACTTGTTAGGAAGAGAGAGAACCTACCATGCAAGCCTGTTTGGGACTGATTGGGGCTCGCTGAGGCTGAGGAGGATCCATATTGGAGCTGGCTACTGCTGCATAGGCTGTTTCCAGCCAGGAAGAAGCTGCTAAGATGAGGCACTAGCCATTGTGGGACCTCCAGACTGCAGGTGACAGCATCTTGCAGCTGTTGAGGTATAGGCAACTGCATTTCCAGCCGTTGAAGCAACATGCGACAGCATTTACTGCTGTCCAAAATCAGGTGACAGCAGATTTGGGGCAACTCTAGTGACAAACTGTTGATCATTCTCTCTCTACAGCATATCTTTGTTGGACCAAGAGGGGCACAGCTGAGAGAGATGGAGGTCAAGCTTGAGTGAGCGTGAGAGTGTGATGGCTGGAGAGAGTGTAAGCAGAGTCAAAGGTACGAGTCGATTCGAGTGTACCAACAATGTGTCGGTACACAAAGAATAAAATGTATTTATACTTAGGGCACGTAAAGGGTGCGCTCACATGTACAATGTGCATGTACTATACACGGAGTTTACGGGGCCTTTATATTCTAACAACCTCCCACTTAAAGGTCCAATATGAACCTCTAGCTAACCAACTCCCACTAGTCGAATGCAATGTTCATGCTGAGCTTTGCTTAGACTTATAGTGAGAACATCTACAAGGTTATCTTGTGTTTTAATCTTGGCCAATGTGATTTGACCATCTTCCAGAATCTGTCTGATGAAGTGATATCGCACATCTATATGCTTTGTGCGTGAATGATACATGGCATTCTTAGCCAGATACACAGCACTGCCTATCACATCCCAAACTGCAGTACTCATAGACATGCCAAGATCATCTGCAAGTCTACTCAACCATATAGCTTCCTTAGAAGCTTCAGTAGCTGATATGCATTCAGCTTCAGTGGTACTCAATGCAACAATGTTCTGCAACCTGGAACACCAAGAAACAGCCCCGCCAGCAACTGTAAAGACATACCTGCTGCTGAACCTATGAGTGTCCAAGTTAGCTGCCATGTCTACATCACAATAACCCCGCAAACTAAGTGCACCCTACCCATAGCAAATACTTTTTCTTTGTGTACCCTTAAGGTACCAAAGAATACACTTGACAGCCTCCCAATGTCCTTTGCCAAGATTTGACATAAACCTACTAACAACTCCCACTGTATGAGCAATGTCTGGACGAGTAGCAACCATAGCATACATAAGTGAGCCACAAGTTGATGCATAAGGAACTCCCTTCATAGCATTTGCTTTCACGTCATCTTTCGGGCTGCTGGCTTTGCTAAGCTTGAGATAAGGAGGTAAGGGTACCCCAAAAGGCTTAGCTTCAGCCATGTTAAGTCTGTCCGGTACCTTTCCAATGTACTTTTCTTGAGATAAAAATAGCAATTTCTGCATTCTATCTCTATGAATCCTCATGCCCAAAATATGCTCTGCATTTCCCAAATCTTTCATGGAGAAAGCTAATTTGAGTTGATTTTTGAGAGCATCCAAGCTAGTCTTTCTTTTCCCAGCTAGTAATATATCATCCACATACAAAACAAGTATGATGGGGTCATAGTTACTTGGAGTTTCGGAAACGGCGAAACAGAAACGGTGGGGAAACGGTAGAAATGGAGTTTCGTATCTAGGAAGAAACAGGGATACAACGAAATATGTAACCCCGATTTAATATATAATATAGATAATAGATGACAATAAGCCACACTTGTCACTTGATTGAGAAATACTTGACATACATGATTAACATACAATTGATTATTGACATTGAAATGTGATACTATCATACTAGGTCGGAGGTCCTAAATCCTAACTTCTATAACCTGTTACCTATAGCCTGCACTAATTTCCAAAATCGAAAGATACATCAGGATTCATACAGTATACTTAAACTTTGAATTGGCAAGTGCCAAGCACACTCTAAAGATATTCATAGATCACACTTTAAAGATTAGATCATTACAATTTACATGTAACATGATAATAGATATACATGAATCACAAAAACATTTGGAGGCTGGATCATATTCATGAATCATGAAAAAAAGATACAAAAGCATAAAAGATAAGTTGATAACTAATGATCCATAAAACACCACGGTCCACTAAGTCCTCAGTCAATGACCATAAACATAAACGATAAGACACAGCAACATAAGAGAGCATCTGTCTAAACTCTGAAGAGTCAAGACTCAAGTCTCATCAGTGATCACCCTCCTCGGCATCTGCATCACTACCACTAGCACTGCCAAATGCACTGACAGAAACAATATCTGACTCAAAGTGGTCATCGGCACTACTAAATGAGGGCGAGGGTACATTTGCTGAAGTGCTGGCACCCCTGCTTGTCGACCTTGACCTTTGTGATGAAGCTCGTGTGTGGTGCGCTGGAGTTGACATCTCCTCATATAGCATGGTATAAATGTCTAGCTCCTCTCTGGGAATGTCTGGAATGTCCTCCATTTTCTCAATGTCAATCTTGTCAACATTCACCTGGCAAGGCTCAGGAGATGAAGATGTGTGCTCGAGGAGGTGAAGATTACAATGACAGTACACAAGTCTCTCAAGCTCTGCTGTAGTCAAACGGTTCCTCTTCTTTGTGTGGAAGAGGGCCCAAGTGCTCCAATTTATTTCACAAGGACCTAAGCTGCAGTCTTGTGAAAGAACTCGAATGGCAATAAGTCCTGTTATATCTTTCACCCACCCCATTTGAAGAAGGGATGTAAGGGGTTGTAATACCATGCAAGTCACAAAAAGACCTAATTCAACCGATGTGAACTCACCCCCATTATTAGTTCTCAAGCATTTCAACTTTCTACCTGTCTGAGTGGTCACAAATACATGAAAAGTTTTAAAAACAGCAAACACTTCACTTTGCTTTTTCAGCAAATACAGCCAAATCTTCTTGGAATAGTTATCAACAAAGGAGACCAAATATGCAGCACCACCCAACGATTTTACGGGCATACTATATACATCAGAATGCACTAAGTCCAAGACATTGGACTTACATGAGACACCAGAGTAAAAGGAATTTTTCTCTCTCTTGTTCCTTCTTGTAATACCTGCAATCATGTTTCTTGTGGCCCTTCCGACCACAGTGATAGCAAGTAATGTCACTCTTTTCCTTCCCTTTGCTCTTGCTCTTGTTTCTCTGCCCTGCATTTGCATTTTTCTTTTCAGCCCTGCCTCTTCCATTATAAGCTAAGTTGCTGCCTTCTCCACTAGACATATGTCTAATTTCTTCATTCAAGATAGAACCCCTCACCCCATCATATGAGAGATTGGGGTTATTGCTAAGTGAAACCACCAAGGTTTCCCACGAGTCCAGCAGTGTCATGATAAAAAAGATCGCCCTTAACTTATCATCAAAGTCCAAATTTGAATCATTGAGCTGATTTAGATTAACAGGTATGGTGATCTCATAAGTAGTTTTCAGCTTTTCCCATATTGCATAACCTGTATCTAAACCCTTAATGTCTATTAGAATGTCATTAGTGACACCCATCTTTATGTAAGTCATAGCCTTTTTATTCACTCTCGCCCAATCTGCATGAGACATTAGTGCGGGTTTATCTTCTTGCAAGGCATCCTCACAATCCTTCAGGAACAAAATGCCCTGCATACAGTCTTTCCAAAGAACAAAACCATGACCATCAAACCGTTTGATCTCCATCAAACTCTTGATGTCTGAACTGGAAGAAGTTGCAGCCATTTTATCGGAAACACAAGAGTAAATGCACTAATCTACAAAAGCACAAGTTGTACCAACAAAATGCACTCCTGTTTTTTCTCAACCAGAATAAATTTCTACTGTTTGTACATGAACCAGTCAAAGAACGGGCAAAAGATGCAGAAATTTACCAAATTCTGCGTAAATCCCCAAAATTTCAAGGCCAAAATCGCATTAATGTCAATCAATTTGACCCAGTTGAGTAAAGCTTGCCAATACATGAAAAGCCCCAAATGTCTGGGATCTAATGCCAGGAAATTTTACTCCAAAAGGCAAAATTTCGACAAAATTGAAAAAATCCACAATGTCTGCAATTTCTGACTCAGAATTTATTGTCAGGCCTAGATGAGATCAAATCTGGGAAAAGCCTCAAATTCTCTAGCCAAATTTGCACAGATTTTGAAATTGTGCTTCCATGCGTGAACTCTGTCAAGGAAGAGGATAAAGGGATTCAAGGAAAACCGAATTTCTGGTTTTAAAAAAACGGCAAAAAGGGGTCTGTTGACTTGTCAAGCGGGTCGCGTGGCACTACCCGCCTATTGCATGACGTTCGGCTGCAGGCGCGCTGACCTGTTGTGTGGTGCCCCAACTTGACACTGCCTGCTTGCTGTCGCCCAGTCGCCCTGTCGCTGGTCGTCACCCAACACGCTTCAGCCCGCGCTGTCCCTGCTGTCATGCCCAACACACTGCAGTCTACGCCTAACTGCCTTGTCGCCTGTCACACGACCACTATGCCTGGACCTGTTGCATCAGCTGCCCGACACACTGGTTGCCAAGAGCTCGAACTGTCTGAAGGTCGTGTTCGCCCTTTGCTCTGATACCAGTTGTTGGACCAAGAGGGGCACAGATTAGAGAGATGGAGGTGGAGCTTGAGTGAGCGTGAGAGTGTGACGGCTGGAGATAGTGTAAGCAGAGTGAAAGGTACGAGTCGATTCGAGTGTACCAACAATGTGTTGGTACACAATGTTGGTACACAAAGAATAAAATGTATTTATATTTAGGGCACGTTAAGGGTGCGTTCACATGTACAATGTGGGTGTACTATACACGAAGGTTACCAGGCCTTTATATCCCAACAATCTTCTCTCTCCTTGGATAAATTCTGAGCCATTATTAGCAGATCTGAAGTGGACAGCAATACATTTTCTGTCAAAAGCTCTAATTTTTACTGGATTTAGGGTTTCTTGGCCATCTTGGGAAGCGTGCCTGTAAAGTGAAGCCTGTTCATTGGAAGGAGCTGCTGGAATTCAAGGAATTACAACATCTGGAGGGAATTGTTCATCCATAGTTCTATTGGTCCATAGTTAGATTGCTCATCCATAGTTAGATTACAACAGATCTGAAGGGAATCGCTAATCCATCTTTAGATTGGCACATGCAAGTATTCTTGGCTCAATTTTTGCCCAAATTGCACCAAAATCAAGGGGCAAATTGAATCTTGATGCTGTTGGTTGTTTGTGACAGCCGGAAGTAATCAAATTTGTAGAGAGATCAGCTCGTGTCTCTGTGTACTACAAGTTTGAAGAAATACAAGCTAAATAAACACCACAAGGGGTGCTAGTTTTAGGGCCAATTGGGTGTGGATTATCTCTAATCTAATTGGTAAAGTCTTCATTTCAGATTTGTGAATGTATTCTTGCTGTAATTGCTGTTAATTGCCCTAGGGAGCTAGAGGAGACAGCTTCAAATGTGAGATGCATATGCAATGTGCAAGTTAGTGATTTCACAATGACAGGCCAATGACCCTACGATGTCAGTGGTGGCAATCAAAGACGAGTTGTAATAAGTTATATTAGTTAGGTACTAGGTGGTGCTTGGCGATAGATTTTGGCCTAGAATATTTTATTAGCTAGTAATTTTAGTTTTGACATTAGGAACTAGGCATTAATTAATTAATTAATGTTAGTTCAATGGCTAATAAATGGTCGAGTTTGCTTATTTTGGCAATGAAACTTTGAAATTTCTCTCTCCAACTTCCTCTCTATTCTCAACCAATCCTCAACTTTCCTCAAGAGATATCAGCCAAATTCAGTCCTACGAGAGCCCAATTGAGGAATTTTTACTACTAAATCTTAATTTACAATAGAAATTAGGATTTAATCACCACCTTGGAAAGAGTGCTTGAAAATTGGAGCCTAGTACTTGAAATTCAGCTGTTGAAATTTGGGGATTTCAGAGAATTTCAAGAGCCCTGTTAGGAACATTAAGTTTGGGGTAGAATTTGTCTTCCAAGGAGCAAATTGAAGGCCAATCCCCAAGCAAACCAAGGGGCCAATTGGTTTGAAGTTTGTTGTTTGCTATGGACAACAAGATGCATTGAAGATTGAAGGAGATCAGGTTGGATCTCAATGTACTTCAAGCTTTACCAATACAAGTTTAAAAATACCGCAAAGGGGCACTAGGTTTTTTAGGACCAACAAGGTGTCCATTGTCCAAGATTTAAGTGATAAATATGTATTTTTTGACTTGTGTATTTAACACTTGCTGTAATTAGTGCTTAATCGAATTATTTACCACTCTATCTAAGAAGGAAGGTTGGTTTCACATATTCATATGAGCAAGAGAAATGTGTTTTGAGGGAGATCTCTATCAAAGCCAAGGTAATGTTATAACATCTTCAACCCATAGTTGAGGGAAACATTGGAACAGTAACAAAAACGGGAACAAGGATGGAAACATGAACATGAATTTTCAAAGGGGGTTAAATGGGAATGAGAGCACCACATCATCAAGTGAAGGTGAGTGTCAAATGATATCCTAGATAATAAGGTTTAAAGACTTGTACTTTAAAAACTTAAAATTATCAATATGTTAAGAACTTACAGTTCTAAGTTGAAAGATGTTAATGAAGCTATAAGATGGTAGAAGTTAGAAGTTAGCGAGAGAGAGAGAGAGAGAGAGAGAGAGAGAGAGAGAGAGAGATTTGATTCTTTGTTGGTCATTATTGATGTTCATAAGTATTGGTCTTGATTGATAGACTATAGTTGGAACCAAATCGTGGTCATGATCCTTACTTTAGTTTGATGGTCGTAAGTATTGGTCTTGATTAGAATTTGATGGTCGTAAGTGTTGGTCTTGATTGATTGACTATAGTTGGAACCAAATCGTGGCCATGATCCTTATTTTAGTTGTTCACTTTAATGTACACACGTGGAACAATCACAATGTTTCTTTTATAAAAGGACATGATTGAAAGGGTGTATGCCTTTTTGCTTGTAAAGGTTGTGATTGATATGGCTCATCTAATATCACTTGATCAACACTCAAAATAGCACATTTGTGTCCTAAAAAAGAATATATTTTCTTAAAACCGCACAAACTGAAACCGGTCTATGACTCACATAAAGCGGTAGTTCCTTCAATTAACACCTGGTCTTTTCACACAAATAAAGACCTCACTCCCTCGCTCAACACCAGATTGGCCCCGAAGACCAGCGCCCCTCTCGGTATTTCTTTATCAATTAAAAGATGGAAAGTTACAAAAAATGAAATGTTCCAAAATACATAACCTGTAAACAGTTGGTTTTCACCTTTTCTGAGGAAATCCCAGCTGCATAAGGACAGTAGAGCATGACCAGAACAATATCCCTTTTAGGAAAACATTTTCTATGACCATAGCTCAATGATTCATGTGCAGAATTGCAGTCTGTAGAACTCTGTATTTACTGTTTTACTGTTCAGCATATCCAGAACAACCTCTCTTTTATGAAAGCATTTTCTGTGACCATAACTCAATGATTTATGTGCATAATTGCAGTTTGCAGAACTCTATATTTACTGTTCTTACTGTCTAGCATATCCAAAACAACATCCCTTTTAGAAAAACATTTTCTGTGACCATAACTCAATGATTCATATGCAGAATTGCAGTCTGTAGAACTTTGTGTTTACTGTTTTTACTATCCAAAATATCCAGAACAACATCCTTTCTACCCTAGCACCATTCCAGCAGTAAAACAATCCCACAAATAGCACTAAATCAGAGCTGAAAAACCTTGTTCCTGTGTTGCATGGTCATCACTTTTTTTAGTTCCTGCATTGGAGAAGCCAACAGCTACTCCTGAAATCTGGACAGTGAGGCTCTTGCCTCAACAGAAGTGCAAAGAAAACACATAACTGTACCTTCGAATCAGCCCATCATGCAGAGCATTTCCTCTGAGAATAGAGAGAGAGTTGAGCAAAGGGAGTAAGTTCTACCTCCGTACATAAGTTAGAGACAAAGAAGTACTCTCCATAGTTGATGTACTTGCAGCAATCTGCCCTCAGCTCCTCAAAACTTCACTCTCAGATCTGCCCCTCATGCCTATTACGTTTCTTTTAAAATGCTCTATCTCTCTCTCTTTTGGGAATTTGTGCCACATTACATACATTTAATAATTTTCTCGTTTAAACTTCCGGTCTAAAATTCTCCATGATTGGTGCAAATTTTGACGTCGGCACAGACCAGAGAATTAATCCTCATGCAAAAGCGAAGATAATGACGTGAACATATTCTGGGGTCCAAAAATAGTAACTCCCTAAATTTTAGGGATGGTGACCTTGCATTCCTCAAGTTGTTCCGAGCAACGTTTATCATTGCAACCACATCAAAAAGTGTAATGTGGCTCAATTACAGTGACTTTTATTCCGTGAGCATTCTCACATGTGCATCTTCTGTCTTGGCCAGGCTCATTGTCTTACACTATCTCCAATGGCCAAGCACACAATCCCAAACCACTGGCATTCTATTCTTCGATGCCCATTCAATATGGAACTAGTCCTAAGGCTCAGACAAACCATTAGTCCAATTTGTTCCAATGGCTGTCTCTTCTGGCCATGCAAAGATCCCGGCTTAATCCAAGAGAACTGTGGGGGTGAAAAGCAACAGCAACTAAAGAAAAGAAAAATAAAATATTTATATAGGTAAATAAGGAAAGCAATTGCAAAAAGTATCACCACCTAGGGACATACCCCTCCCTCTTGAAAGAAGCAAGCGACCTCAATTGTATGCCACACATGTTAACAGATGACACGGCGATGACAAGATTCTCCGTGTTATTAGTGCCATCTCATGTGCCACTTGCTAACAAATGACACGGGGCGATGGTAGGAGTTTCCCCACTGCCATTTGTGCCATTGCAAGTTCAAGTCTCACATAGGTGGAGGATCACATCCTGTATCCAAGTATGGTTACTAGGAGTCTTTCTAATATACATGTTTCTGGATGCAACACAGGGCGATAGCACGCATCCTCGAACTATTAGTGCCAGAACATGTATAATCATTCAACTGAAGTGTAACAAATACAACTTCAAAGCATTGAGATTTCATTCAATAATACACATGTTAATGCTAAGTGTAAACTATACATTGTGCATTATTCAATGAGATGCAGTATTGAACTGTACAATAGAGAATGCACATTGCTTCAAAAAGCATTCTAAGTCACTGTAGATTCTAGTAAGAAAGCTTCTCGGTAAAGTTGCAATAACTGAGGCAAATCTATCAATTCAGCCTCTTCCATCCATTTGGCATCCATTGGTGAATAGTTCTTGAACTTCACCAAAAATCTTCTTATAACTCTACCTTTTACTTTCCTATCCTTATGTGCCCGGATCTGCTCAGGAACTAGAATCTCATCTAATTCCTCTACTTCAGGCTGTTCCTCTTGAACCATATCTTCTGGCACTTCACCAATAAAAGACCTCAATAGGCTCACATGGAATGCATTATGAATTTTCCAATTCTTTGACAATTTCAGCATATATGCTACGTCATTGATCTTCTCTGAGACTTGAAAAGGGCCATAGTAACGCACACTCAGCTTTGAAAACAAACATTCCTTACCCTTCTGTTCTCTCAAATGTGCCTTTTCAAAACGCAATAAGACCCGATCATCCTTTTTGAACAAGAGTTCCCGACGATGACTATTACCAACTCTTTTTATTTAGCTTGTGACTTTTCTAAGGCATACTTGACCTTTTTATATGCTTCTTCCCAATCTTTTACATAACAATCTACTTCAAAAATGTTATCTTTTGTCTGCAAAATGGGAGGCAGTTTCTTTCCACCTTCCACAATCTCAAAAGGTGCTTTGCCAGTAGATGAGTGCACTGTATTATTGTATGCATACTCAACCAATGGCAAGTAGTGTTCCCAATAAGTCTTATGACCTAAAACATAAACACTTCAGTAGATCTAAAACAATCGAATTTACTTCTTTAGACAGTCCATCAATTTGTGAATGGAAAGAAGATGAAAATTTCAACGTAATGCCCATGTTTTCAAACAATACTTTCCAAAACAAGCTTGTCATTCTTAGATCCCTATCACTAACAATTGACCATGGCATTACATGGTACTTCAAGATATTATGCATAAATATATTTACCATGTGTTCTAACTTAACCTTTTTCCTTACAGGAATAAAATGTGCCTGTTTGTTGAATATGCAAATGATAGTCTAGATTCCATCATTCCCTAAAGAAGTTTTTGGAAGATAAAAAATGAAATCTGTAGCAATAATTTCCCATGGCCTTTCTGGAATGGACAGTGGTTGCAATAACCTTGGTGCCTTCTGTCTATCAAAATTGACCTTTTGGCATGCAAGGCAAGATTTGACATATGCATCAACATTAGATCTCAAGGCTGGCCAATAGAAGAAAGTCTCTACCGCTTTGATTGTAGCATCAATACCATGATGTCTTACATACGGTGAAGCATGACTTTCTAATAAAACTTTTGGCCTTAGTTGTTTTGTACACGTAGTCTTCCATGCATCATGATAAAGCCTTCTTTGAACACACAATGATCATGATGTTGACCATTGATAAACTCTGCATAGATTTCAGAGAAATCTTTGTCATCAGCATACTGCTCTTTCATATCATCCAATTCATGGTGATAAGAAATTGAAATAGTTGACACCTGTGGTTTGCGAGATAAAGCATCTGCAACTACATTCTTCTTGCCTTCCATATGCACTATCTGAAAATGAAACATAGATAGGAAATTTGCCCAATGCATGTGTTTCTCTGACAATTTAGCCTGTGTGAGAAAGCATCTAAGTGTTTGATGATCCGTTTGCACTACAAAATCAGCACCAAGAAAATAGTGCTTCCAACTAGAAAGTGCATGGATCACAGCCAATAACTCTTTCTCATAAATTTGATAAGTCCTTTCAACGACAGAAAGTACTCTACTCTCGTATGCTACTATTTCCACATGTATCAGACTACATTACGAATGGCTTAGACAGATCTGGCAAAATAAGCACTGGATCTGTAGTCATTTTTCCCTTCAAACATCTAAATGCTGATTTCTCTTTGTCAGTCCAATGCCATTTGACATCCTTCTTTTCAAGTGCATGTAAAGGAGAAGCAATCTCTGCAAAGTGTCTTACAAATCTTCTATAGTAAGAGCATAGGCTAAGGAAACTGGGGACATCATGAACGGTTTTGAAGTTTGGCCAAGAGACAAATGCTTCTATCTTTGCAGGATCCATCTTCACACCATCTTTAGAAATTATGTACCCAAGGAAGTGAATCTCTTTCAAAAAGAATTTACTCTTCTTGCCATTAATAAACAATCTGTTATGCTTGAGCTCATTAAAGATTGTAACTAAGTGTTTTCAATGCTCCTCTTCATTCTTTGAAAATATAATCATATCATCAAAGAATGTCCCAATGAAACTTCGATAAGGGCGGAAAATTCTATCCATCATCCTATTAAACGTAGCAGGAGCATTGGTCAATCCAAACGGCATGACCAAAAATTCATAGAGACCAAATGTCGTTCTAAAAGTAGTCTTATGGATATCCTTTGGTCCGATTTTGATCTGATGATACCCACTTTTCAAATCTATCCTGCTAAACATTCTTGCTCCCTGTAATCGATCAAGAATGTCATCTATCCTCGAAAATCGAAAACCTATTCTCGATCGTGTTAAACAATGCGGATCTAGAGCATGACACAAGCTATGGTGGATGAAAGATGGAGACCAAACTCATAATGACATGGACGAATAGAGACAAACCGTTACATAAGTGAATTAGGTTCCAAGATGGAAGCTTGGACTCATAAACACAATCTTGTGTAAGATCGACAATGACAAGACACTTAACTGAAAGTACAAAGCATCATGACATTGTATTCATTCCATATGAAAGTGATAGTCAAGTACAATGCTTTATAGAATTTGGGTTGTTCCACTCTCCTCACTGTGCATATGGGATTCAGGACGGCTCTTCCTAGAGCATACATCATTTGTATATTTTTCAATACCCCCCCTCAAATGATAAGTCTCTACACTTGCTGGCTTTTACCCCCCCCTAAAGATAACAGGGCCTGAGAGACTAGCTCTTAGGCAGCCTACTCAAGTTAAAGCTTGAGACTTTACATCTTTGGCAAGGGTTTTTACAAAGCAAATCCACTATGAGAATACATTCCTTAAAACAATCTATCAGAGAAGTTGATGATAGCGGAAGTATCTTCTTCTTCATTCATGAATTAACCTTGGTGGTGGTCATTCTTCATGCTGTGCTCTTTTCTTGTGAAAACATTCACTGGCAATATGGCCAATCTTGCCACAATAATGATATTGCATCCAACTTCTGTTGCTAGTATGGAATCCACGACCTCTTCCTTTGGGTCCAGTAGCTCCTTTGGTGTATATGAGATTTTTCCTTGAGCTATTCTCTTTTTCATCTTTGCTTTTAAATTTGCTTTCTCCATCAAGCAGTGAGTGCTCAATATCCTTGAGTGAGAGATTGGAAACATTACTTAGAGTGGACACAAGGTTCTCATATGGATCCTTGTTTACACTTGCAAGCAGTACGGCTATTGCTTCATCTTTATCAATATTCTTCTTAAGAGTTGCAAGCTGGGTTTTTAGACTCTTGAACTTGTTAATGTGTGTGGTCATAGAAACATTGTCTTTGATATCTAGTTTATAAAACTATATGAGTAATTTTACCTTTGAGTTCTTTGCTTGAGTACCAAACATTCTATCAAGTTCCTCCCAAGCGGTTCTAGCATTTCTAATACCAGAGATATGATGTAGCACATCATCACTTATTCCCCAGGCAATGATGCATAATGCCTTGTTATTTATCTTCTTCCATTCTTTGGTTTTGAGCTGGTCTTCTTCAATGAACCCGTCTTCATCATCTTCCTTCTTGCTATTTGCAACATCTTCAAACAGGTCCCACAAGTCCTTTCGCATCAGGTGATACATGGTCTTCTCCTTCCAAGCATGAAATCCTTCACCATTGAATTTAGCTATTTGCTCAAGCTCTGCCATGTTACTAAACTTCAATTAACCAGCAAAAGATTGTATTTTAATGTGTCAAGAGACACAAGAGAATCAGTGTCAAATTGACACTAGTTGAGTATTAATGGGTACTAGTCGGTACTTGATCTGCCTTTCTCTCACGAACTTCGTGGATGACTTCTAAGCTTTCTCGGGCACTTCCAGAACTGTAATGAACTTCACAGAGTATTGATTAGTGATTAAAATCATTGTTGATGACTTCAGTGAGAAGAAACTGTGAAAAATATCAAATTTTGAAGCTTCGGCTATGGCTTTCTGTGCCTTCAGTCAAGGAACAACTCTCTAGAAGAGAGCAAGTGAAGTTATGCTCTATAGATGGAGATCAAGAAGCTCAATGAGAGGTAGGTATAGACATAGTTGTCAGGTACGAGTAAGATATTAGTACGAAAAAAAAATTTAACTTCATCATTTTGAACTATAGATGATATAACAGATATTAAGAGTCTAAATAGCAATGCTATTGGAGTATATAAGATGAATACTTGAGGGTAACACGCTAAAACTTGTATTGCATATGCCGCGTGCGCAACATGCGCTACAACTTACAAGTACATACATAGGAGTGGATACATCATACATGAATGATCATACAAATAAGAGGCATGTATGCTTGAGAGAGAGAGAGAGAGATGAAATGGCATGAGATGCTTTATTAACGTCTACAAAAGGCCAAAATGACATGTGAGACCAACAATTACCAAACAAACCATCAAAGATTTTGGTAAAAGATTTATGAATTTTGTTATGGTTTTGTTTGGCATTGCTAAGGCTAAAGCAGCTACCGATGGTACATTCACTAATTCGAGTACTCTCAGAAGGTACATTAGGCCAAGCTATCCTCTGGCCTAGTTTTATTAGCAATGTGTACTAATGCTTTGGGTTGGGTGGTGCAAAATGAGCTGTGAACAAAGGTAAAATCAATAGGATTAAGCTACTTGATGATTCTCAAATGGTGCTGAATTTATTTATTGATGACACTAACATATTGTGAAAAATGATGGGACATCAATTAGAAACGTTTGGAACTGCTTGAATACCTTATGTATGGCCTTTGGCTCTAGGATAAATCATAACAAAACATGTATAAGGAGTCTAATCAAGCTTCCACCCCCTTTCTTGGTTGATCGATCAAGGCTACAAAATCACCACCACCACCACAACAACAACATCAACAACCCAAACGACCACCAATAACCCGAACAACCACCAACAACCACTATCCCAAAAAAAAAAAAAGTACTTGTTTTTTGTACGATTTCATACGAATTCGTACGGTGCGGTACGGTACGGTACGAACCAGTTCGTACTACGTACGAGTGTAACTATGGGTATAGATCTGGCTATGGCAGACATAGAATAGAGCGTGAGAAAATTGATAATGCGGAGCTTGTTCAAGAATAATCGTTCTATTGTAAGTATCCAAGATAGCAGCTTCCTGTGGCACCATGGAATACCCAACAGAACATCACAGCCCTCTAAAGGCATAATATGGAACTCCTTTGTGTCCACATAGCTCTGAATGTGCATATGGAGTTTGCCAAGAATGGGGGTGACAAGTTCTGGGCATAGCAAATCAGCCTATCCAACTAGTCCCATTTCCTCAGGACGTATACTCAGCTTAGTTGCCAATGCTGGTGAGATAAAGTTTGCACAAGCTCCAAGATCAAAGAAAATAAGCATTGTGGAATCTCTAATCTTTCCCCAAGCTCTACACAATTCTATAACATTATCAGTTGATTGATCTCCCACCATATCAGGCACTAAGCCAATGCTGGGCTTCTTTTAACTTGGCGCATCTTTATCCTTCGCATCTTTAGAAGATTGCTGTGGGCACTTAGAAGCAATATGCCTTTTTGTTCACATATAAAGCATTTCTTAGCCATCATTAAAGCCTTTCTTTCTTCAAATGATTTGCCAAAAAGCGGCCGCTTCTGTCCTTTGCCCTGTTTAAAAGAAGTTTGAGGTTGCTGCTGAAAACTTTTCTTCCAAAAAGACTTATTTGTAAAGCTAGTCTTTTTTGGAAATTACTTCTTCTTCTTGCCAAGATCCCGCTTAAACTAAGAATCCTTCTTTTTAGTGCCTTTACGCTGTGAGCTTTTCCTTCAAACAATGCATTTGCCACACTAGCATTTTCAATTAACTGTACCATATTTGTAACCCTAGTCTTAGTACAATAATCCCTGATGGCTTCGGGCAAACCGCAACAGTACTTTTCAATTTGTTCTGACAGGGGCACTATCTTGTAAGAACTTACGGGCAAAAGTGCTTCCCAAAATTTCTTATTGTACTCTTCTAAATCTGTACAATTTGTCGTGTCCAATTTATGCCATGCTGTCATGACATCTACTTCAAACATGTTAGTTAACCATGAGGCTGCAAACAACTGTTTGAAATGGACCCAAGTGGCAGGTGCATATCCTTGCATTAACAATATGTTCCACCATTGCAAAGCATTACCTTTCAAAAAAGTTGCAGCCTTCCGCACCTTAGAAGTCTCAGTAAAATTCCCTTCAATGTAAGCTGCATCAAACTGCTGTATAAATGTCAAAGCTTTTAGCTTATCTTGCATACCACTGAAGGTTTCAAACTTTAATGCCTGACCACCCTCTTTATAGTCTTTAGGCTTTGCACTTTTTGGTGTCAGGTTGTCATAGATAGGTGGCTGTAAAAAGGGGAGTCTCTTTGGCGCATTATCAATATTCATTTCACTTGTCTTAGCTGCCATATGCCCACTAGGCTGAAAAAAAACAGCCGCTGCATTTTGTACTCCAGGCACCAAATAAGGACTCTGCGAAGTTTGATAACCGGGCTGTAGACCAATATTAGCATAAAGTAGGTTCATTGCCTCAATAGGCATCATTCTTGGTGGCCCTCCAGGCAAGTATCCCTGATAACCTGTGGGTAATCCAGCCATTGCTTGAAAAACTGACCCACCACCAAAGTAACCAGGATAAGTAACAAATAGAGGAGGAATAGTCTGTTGTGCCACTTGTGCATAGCTGCCTTGACCATTCACTCCCTGATCTTGTGCTTGTGCTTCTTGTTGCACTAGACCTGTCCCCATGTTTGGTGTCTTTTCCACATGCTCACGCACATTAGAGGTTTGCCTTTTTGAGCGCTCCATGGTATGATATGATGACTCAACTTGAGAATCCTCATTATGTGACTTCAAAAAATTTTGCATCCAAGGATTCTTTACAAGTTGTTGGAAAGAGCCAACCATATTGAGGAGTTGTGCCATAAACAAGTCCTCTGTTCTTGCTCCTCATCCTATGGTTCAATGTCAGTTCTAGAAGGTGCTAACACTTGTGCACCAATACTCTCTCTTCGGTGTCTATGAGCAAAAGAATAACTCTCTTCTTCATGAGGAAGTTTTCCTTTGCAAAGCGGTAGTTCCTTCAATTAACACCTGGTCTTTTCACACACACACACACAAACAAAGACCTCACTCCCTCACTCAACACCAGATTTTGGCCCCGAAGACCAGTGCCCCTCTCGGTATTTCTTTATTAATTAAAAGATGGAAAGTTACAAAAAACGAAATATTCCAAAATACATAACGTGTGAATAGTTGGTTTTTATATTTTCTGAGTAAATCCCAGTTGCATGAGGACAATATAGCATGACCAAAACAACATCCCTTTTAGGAACGTATTTTCTGTGACCATAACTCAATGATTCATGTGCAGAATTGTAGTCTGCAGAACTTTGTATTTAGTGTTTTTACTATCCAACATATCCAGAACAACATCCCTTTTACCAAAGCATTTCTGTGATCATAACTCAATGATTCATGTGCAGAATTACGTTCTGCAAAACTGTGTATTTACTGTTCTTACTGTCTAGCATATCCAAAACAACATCCCTTTTAGGAAAACATTTTTTGTGACCATAACTCAATGATTAATGTGCAGAATTGCAGTTTGCAAAACTCTGTATTTACTGTTTTTACTGTCTAGCATATCCAGAACAACATCCCTTCTACTGTACTAACAAGGGGTCAAATGTGTCTTTCATTACTTGAAAGGCACTCAAACATTGGGCTATTTTATCCACATGACTCATCTACTAGCTTGCATGCATTACTAATGGTGATTAGGCACGATTTTTGGACGCACGAGTATCCACTAGTGGCAATTATTTCTTACTTGATGATGCATGTGTATCATGACACATCTAGGAACAACAATAGTGGCCACCTCAAGAATGAGAAAGGGTGGGGGGGCGGGGGGCATACTAGGAGAGAGTGTGAAGAGAGGGTTGAGAAAAGAGAAAGCAAGACAAGGTGTGGGTGAAAATAGGAGAGGGAGTCTTAAAAGGGGTTTAGGGAGGAAGAGGAAGAAGAGAGAAGAAGGGGGAGGAGAAGAGTTAATAAGGAGGAAGAAACTTGGTGAAGGAGGCAGTCATCTTGGTTCATTTTATTCAGGTGGATAATGATTTATTTAATCTTCTATAACAAAATTCTGTTGCAAGTTCCACAGTTTTTCAAATGGGCTTGGAATCATTTTCAAGTTTGTCAACAGTTAATGAGGGGGAAGATTGAAATTTTGACAGATGAAGAGGGTGTGGATTCCCTATCTAAAGCTATTGCTGCCTACTTGAAGCCTATGGTTGTCTCAGCATGGGAAGAAGTTAGACAAGCATCCTTTACAAAAGCAGCAGAAGAGAGACGACTTCGTGCTGAAAAGATCCAGAGTAAAGTTAATGAGGTGTGGTTCCGGGATTCACTGTTTTGTCATTCTTGTGCATGTCAAATTAAGTGGAGTCCTTTTTTATGATGGAAACTTACCCAGCTAACTCTGGACAGTTATATGCAAACTTACAACTGTTTACAAAGGCTCTTGATATTTTCGAAGATGATCAAACAACCTTGGTAATACTGGTTCAAAACTTGGATGAATATTTGTGTTTAATTTCTCCAATCACAAATTGACTTCAGTTACTTGAAAATTTTTCAGGTTTCACTTCACAGGCATCTGTTACGAACAACAGCAGCAGAGCTTGCTGATCTGGTCCTGCAAACGCAAGTATGGAATATGTCGAAGTCCAAGTTGTAATTTTTTGTTTGATTGGTTTGAATAGGTACATGAGCCCTTTGCCTGCTTTATTTTCAGTTTGTAACAAGCAGTGTTAGGTGTAAGTTGTGTGTTGGTTGCAAGTTCTTGTCCCAACATGCCAGCAGGTTTAGTTTATTCCTCAAGTGCTGAGAGTGTTTGTGTGCTTGCAATCTTTGAGATGACTTTCTGACATTTCTCTGAACAGCTAATCGTCTCTGAACCAAAATTCTGTCCATTCAAGCAGCAAAAATTAGTGTTTCCCCTCCTAATTGATGGGATCTAATGTCTCAAATCTTAAACATATACCTTTCAAATTGTCCCAATAGGCTCAAAAAGTGTGTTATAATGGTGCATGTAGCCATATTTGTAACTGTTTATCCTTGCCGGTGCATAGACATGTTGCATGCATAGATACATTCAAACTTACAAGGCATGAGTCAAACATGTGCATGTTTTCATGTCTGCATATGCATGCCTGGACATGGCACATGATTCTACATTCTCTGATGAACACGCCTGTATTCTTTCTCTGCTTATAAGTTATGTGGGTTTTTATATATTTGAGGTTTCCCATCATTGATACGAAGTATTAACAAAAACATGAATTTTATGAGGGGGTGTGTTTAAATATTGCATATTAGGAGGGCATATTGTGAATCTTGTGTCAAGGTAGGCATCCTTGGAAAATGAATGTTTGATAATCCAAAGTGAACTTTTACATCAATGATTTTTACTCTGGGAATTTGAGCTGCATTGTAAAATGGCGGTTGTTAATTTGCTAATCTGCAATGGTGTGGCAGGATCTTGAACAAAGGTCAGATAATGGAGAATTTTGTAGTGGATCAGAGTGTAATACAATGGCATTGAATAACTCCCAGAGACTTTCTTTGGTACTTATTGATTGAACTCCCAATCTTTTGACTGTACATGTGTGACTTCATTCTGAATGGATTCCTAAACATGTACAGGCTAAGGGACTAAACGGTTCTCTACCAAGAACAGCTTTAAAAATGGTGGAAGCGCTTGATGGCAAGGTAAGATTTCCGACTTAGTGAACTGCTGGGCATTCTGCAGAGTGATAATTGGCATAATTAGGCTTCTATTGTCTAGTCTATCTTCATGGTAACCTTTATATCCTGATTGAGGTCCCTTGTGTTATTTTCTTCTTTGCCCTTTTTTTGGTTCCTTTGGGGGAATGCTGGTAATAGATTATCAATGCATTCACTACGGCCTTTCAGGAGTTTACTGATGAGTGGTAAGAGTTTTCTGCATCTTTAGAAGCATGGAGATTGTCTTTTTTACCTGCTCTAATATTATGTTATTGCCTTCAGTGGTTTGCGAGTGAAGCAGCTGGACAAGAAGACAGAGAGGGCTCTCTTACTCTCTTATCGGAAGGTAAAACATGACTTTATCAGCCTCCTGCATAAATGTTTGCCCTTAGTGGAAGACTGAACTTTTATTTGGGTGACAAGCATAACCACTTGTCCTTATTTCTTGGGTGACAAGCATAACCATTAGTCCTCATTTCTTGGTTGGTGTGTGGTAATTTAATGCAATTCGACAAGCAGATGCAACATATGCCCTTCCTTTCTGCATGGAACACACTTCCACAAGTTTTGGCCCATTTTTCATCTACCCTTTGCACTTCTATATCTTTTTTTATGGATGGAGGGAAGGAGGGGGGGAATGGGTGGGAAGGTGGGCCCAGACAAGGCGGCCAGGGGATGCACACAGAGAATGACACGTGCTGGATTTGCTTTACTCTATCCTGTCTTAGACATTTACCTCTGATCTGTTGGGTGGACGAGGATCCTGGTTCCCAAGCTGGTCGTCATGAACTAGGCTGCTTAATGGGTCATGAGGATACAATGTTCTAACAGCTGATGCTGTTTGCTATGCTTGCTCTATGTTGTCTTTCATCTAGGCTAGGCATCTCTAATCTGGATAATTGTATGAACCTCTAATCTTGTCATGAACTGGATACTTGCTGTTGTATCTCTCCTGCACTGTATAATTTGCATTTGCGCTTCCCATGCAAGAGATTCTCCTTCCTCGTCCTCTCTGTCTGGGGTATATGTAATGGGGCTCAACTTTCCTAATGCCAATCCTCAATGCACGTAACATGTTTCTGCACATAGCTGGTCATCACATGAACTAGGCTGCTGAAGAAAATGAGTCATGAGGAGATAGTCTTTCATCAGATTTTTGTGTGCTGTGCTTTCTATGTCATTGTCTTTCAACTAGGCTAAACTTCTCTAATCTGGGTACTGGCCATTCAAATGATGGTGTGAACATCCTCATCCTCTATATGACTATGATTGTAAAAGGGTGCTTGGGCAAGTGAACAATTCTGCCACAAGGGCATTGTCCAAGTAGCACCATTGCATAGCATTTTGCATAAGCATGATGATTTGCATTGCCTCTGGCATAACCCCATGCATTATCATTCTGTTCTTGTAAACAGACATCTATGTGCATTTATTTCATAAGCTGGATACCTGCTTTTGTATCTCTGTTGCATTACATAATCTGCAGTTGTACTTACTGTGAGGGAGATTCTCCTCTTGCTCTGAGGTCTGCATAATGAGGTCTCAATTGCCCAGTGCCAATCCTCAATGCATGTGACATGCTTCAGCACATAAGGGGTCTCTTAATGAACTGTCCTGTGTAACTTGAAGGAGATGATTCCAGTCAGCTCTCTGGTTTGATGCTAAGTGTTAGAGGATCGAAATAATCTGTCTGACGTTCCAGCTGGGTTCTCTGTTTTAGTGCTGATTGTCAGAGGCTCAATCCAATTATATCTCATGTTGTGTTGTGAGATTCAATCTCAACAGACAGTTGACCTCGTCTTCTCAGGCAAGGTCCGGTGTGTATAGATCAGGGGGCAGAGCTCACCCTCTAAGCTAGCCACCACTCAATTCTCTATCATTCTTGACTTCAACCATGCTAAGCAAGAGTCTCCTCATGAGCATCACACCTTGCATCCTAAAATGTGAACAACCTCTACTTCAATGGGGCACAAGGTTCGAGGAAGCTGATTGTTCGAGAAGAGTTACAGCCTGCCCTTGTTGGATGTATCAACATTCTTCTTCCACAAGAGCAGAAGCTCTCCACCTCCTAGTCCAATATGGTTGGTAAGTAGATTTTGGGAGGTTCTCACACCTACTGGGAGTACTCTATCAACACCCATGGCAAGATTGGAGGAGCATGTACTCCATTAGCTTGAGCCCACTATCCTACGTGTGAGATCATCAGACAATTGTTATAGATAGAGCCTTATGGTTTAGGCTAAGCGTCAGGGGCTCATGCATTGAGATTCTCAATGTTCATGCACTCATGGAGGTTTGTGGACGCATTAGCTTCCTGCTAGAGATTATGGTTGGATTGCTAGAGGTGGGCTTTTGGTTGTTGTAGGTGACTTTTACAACGTGGAGATCCTAGAGGATTAGTAGGTTATAGAGGCATGGACTTCAAGGGCATAGCAAATAAAGGGAGCAAGAGGCTTGGGAGGCCTTCATCTTTGCATTAGAAGCTCGTACTGCTTGGACAGACCAGCCTTCTGCAGGCAAGATAGCTCTCTGGATTTCTCTTGGGGATACATACAACTAAATGGCATCCTCCTAGAGCAATCGGCAAGTTCTACATGGGCCCATGGGGGAGTGGAACTCCATACAAGGAGGGCAAGTGGGACAGCTGGCAAGGACCATCTTATTAGATCTTGCTAAAGTTCCTCTCTCCCTTGATGCTTTTGCTGGAGTCCTTGATCCTCGCTCTGTTAGATCCCATATTCAACCTACAAGCGTGAGGAGGTAAGGAGACAGTTTAGACCACTCGAGACTTGGGAGTAGGCATAAGATGGAGAGATTATAGAGGAATTAGCAGGGGCCTTGGGAGAGTCGAGCAGGATTTTTCAGGAGACAGCTCTCTAAGTTTGACAGCAATGCTGGGAGGAGGAGAGGGTCGTATGGGGGGGGATTTGGCAGCCATACATATATTGCTGCAGGAATCACCCAATGACCTTACCCTCTACACTTAGGAGTTGCAAGACACAAATGGCTCTTGGGAGCCTAGAGAACAAGAAGACAAAATTCTCTTTCTGCATCTCAGTTGCTTTCTAGGTGTGAAAAGGGGACACCATATGTACAGAGTTCTTCTTGATGCACCAGCCTAGCAACTTTGGGGATGAGATCGGCAGCTTATGTGATCAATATGGAAGGGTTTGATCATGTCCAGAGAAGGTAATGGGACTCGCCCATTGACTTCTATAGATAGCTTTTGTGGTTGGAGAAGGTCTGAGCTTGGATAAACCAATGAAGAAAACAGGTGTGGGATTGAAATCCATCCGAAGTGATAGATGAGATGGGACAGTCATTCCTTATCCCTTTCGCTGAGATGAGCTTTTTCACACTGTCCAGTCCCACAAGACAGGCAGAAATGCTTAGGAGAGGATGATATATCTAGGGATTTCTTCTTCGCATACTAAGAAGAGGTGAAGGACCTCTTGCCTAGCAGTCTATTAGCAAGCCTAGTCAATCTCCTTTCCAAAAGGGGGGACCGCCTATGATTGACCTAGTGGTGGCCAATCACCTTGGCAAAGATGATTGGCAGCTGACTCTACCCCATTCTCCCAAACATCATTCGTGATACACATACATGCTTCGTTTAGGATAGGAGCATTCTCAAAAACGTCTTCATCTTTTTTTAGGCTACAAAATGGGCCCAACATAATGGCTAGCAAGTGATAATGCTCCTCTTGAATTTCAAGAAGGCCTATATCAAGATTCATTGAAACTTCTTGGAGGGCACCATGTCATGGCTAGACTCCCCTCAACAACAAATCAATGGTATCTCTACTATCACAGGGACGTGAAATTTTGAGATGCTTTAATCTTGCTAGTAACATTTGATTAAGTTATTAATCAAATATGCAAGGTTGTTTAGCACATGTAATGCACATGGCAGTTATTTCATGGGAACGGGCCAAGGACCCCGAGGATGCAGTAGGTGTCAGAGGCAAAAGTTGTGTTAAGTTATGCCAACTGGGTTTTTGTGGTCAGTTGGTGCCAGGTTGGACCCTAGGACAATGGTTTGGCCATTAAGTGTCAGTGGTGACACTAGGGACTAGTCTAAGGGTCAACAAAGGTTGGGAACCACTCCAAGTTGCAAATGGCCTAGCCAATTTCATTACAAATGGGCATGTTTAATTTTGGGCAGGGTCAAAAGGGCTGAAATTAATTTTCAGAATTAATTAATTCTAAAAAATAATTTAATGGCTGAAAATGCATTAGAAAGGCTGCCACTTGGCAAAATTTTCCCATGCAACTAGGGAGAAGACTGTTGGAGGGTGGTGGAAGCTGAATTGCAGCCATTCTGAGCTTGGTGGAGGGAGAGGAGGTGATCAGATTTGGCTCTGAGAGGCGATGACGAGTGATCATACGCCGCAACTGGATAGGGGACAGCAGGTTTTCTCTTCCGTCTCAAGAGAGACAGCGGTAAAAGAGGAGGGCTCGCCAGCTGAGCCATTGTTTTACCCCTCTTTTAAAGCTGTTGGTGCCATTAGATTTGTCATCAGAGCTACGAATCAAAAGATACATTTCAGCTGATTTTCTCTCTCTCTACAACATTCTCTCATCTCCTCCAGTCTATGCTCAAGCATTCTCAGTCATTGGTAGGACAGTACAGCCAAATTTGGTGGACAACAGAGAGTTTACTGCTGTAAACCCTAAATTACAGCAGTAATTAGGGTTTAGCAACCACCTTGGGACCCGTGCCATCAATCAAAGGCATTGTACACTGAAATCAGCACCGGAAATTCGTGGAATTGTGAGGATTTCAGATGCTAGCCCATCTATTGTGAATTTGGGGTAGCATTTGACTAGTTGGGGTTCCATTAGAGCAAGTCTTGGGTGAAAATCAAGGGGCAATTTGCTTGAATGCTTTTTTGATTATTAGAACAGCAAGGGGCTTTTGAATCAGCCAAGGAGATCGTGAAATCTCAGCTTGTAATTTATCCATTAGCAATTGAAATTAAAGAAATACCGAAAGGGGCGCCAGTTTTGGGGCCAACAGGGTGTCCACTATCCAAGTTTATGAAGGTAAAGTGAGCATTTCAGTTTATGTTCATTTGTTGATTGTTGTAATTAAGCACTTAATCAGGTTAAACCACCCTATCTGAGAAGGAAGATTGGTTTCATCTACCATAGTCACAAGTGACACAAAATGTGACAGTGACAAGGAACAAGAGGAATTGTTGTCACTTGTGACTATATATCACATGGATTTGGAATCCACAGACTCTACATCAAGATAGGATGCAGCTAGGGGAGTGATGCCGCATCTAGTGGGCTGATTGGAAGGTAGGCCTTGCGTGATCTATCAGGGCTTGAAGAGACATCTATAGGATCATGGACTTGGAAGTTTTATAGTAAGAAGCAAGATACTAGAGAGGAGTAGAGGCCAAGAGAAGGAAGATTGATGCAGCAATCCCCTAGGATTGCTTAGTCCCCCCCTTTTCAAAAGAGAGAGAGAGAACGCCCGACACAACAAAGAAAAAGCAAAGGAGACTTCTATGTCGACAACACCCACTTGATCATTCTTTGCTTTCACCAGACGCTCTCCATACTTATTCGCATCGTCGGGATAAATACTCCGATGCGTATACTACTCTAGTTTCCACTCCTACTAAGGATTCATTGCTCCCCAAATAGCAGCTACAACATTAGCCATCGAACCAGTCATCGTTGCACCCTCCTAGCTCTCTAACTTAGTTGGCCTTTGATACTACTGGTAGAGTCATCACTCCATAGGATCGCAATTCCCACCCTATAAACATGCCTTCTTCCTCACAAGTCAAACATCGATGCGTCCCAATCCCTTTGCGGTACTAGGAGATTTCTTCGAAGATAGTGTACTAGAGACATTAGCAACAAAGGCCCAAGCCCATACAACAAAATCTCATCAAAACTCTTAATCCTTTGTGAAACAGATCGTTTAACTCCACCATGCCTCTTGCACTCTTGTGCATATTGAATCTATTGTAGTTGTCATGAGGACATAAAACTGTATTGCTTTGCTTAGCATTTGATTAAAAGTTAATCCGATGTGCTAATATGGCTTACACATGTGAGATGCAAGTTAATTATTTCACTGTGTGGAACCTAGAACCCCAAAATATTGGTTGTTGCCATTCGCAAAAGTTGTACTAGGTGGTATCCGGTATCAGATCTTGGCCTAGACTAATTTGTTGGCCACTAATGTTAGTAGTAACATTAGAGATTAGGCATTAAGTAATGAATTAATGCTGCGGTGTAAGAGCTAATAAGTACTTAGAGATACTTGGAAGACAAATTGGCCTAGCCAATTTAATTATTGGTTGGTGGAATGAATTTTCTAAATACTAGAATCAATATTTTGAAAATTAATTAAATAAGCTAGATAATGTTGAAAAATGGAATTAGAAGATTGCCACTTAGTAAAACTTGCCCATGCAAGTGGGAAAAACGTTTTTGGGGACTGGTGGATCTCTCTCTAGCCATTATGAGAGAGGACACTACTAGAGAGCAAGGAGATGCTATTGACGTGATTTGTAACCACTAGGGACTAATCCTACAATAGGTATAGCTATTTGGAGCCCTCCAGGTGCAGTTGACAGTAGCCCAAGGCCCTTCTGGTACAAGTGACAACTTCCGTGGTGGTTTGAGAAGGCTAGTAGTAGTTTTTAGCCTTTTTCACAGTGAAACCCTAAATTTCTCTCTCTACAACATTCTCTCTCGTCCTTCAACCATCTCTCAAGTTATCTTTGCAAAATCCAACCATTTAATTCCCTAGATGTGGAGATTCTATTATAAACCCTAATTTATAGCAAAAATTAGGATTTGACAACCACTGTGGGATATGTGCTTAGAATTAAGGACCTAGAACTTGAATTCAAGCAGCTGAATTTGAGTAATTTCAAGGAGATTCAAGAGGCCAGCTAAACAATATCAAAGTTGGGGCGAAATATGTCTTTCAAGGAGCAAAGTGAAGGCCAATCTCCAAGCAATCCCCAAGCAAATGAAGGGCCAAGTTGGTTTGGAGGCTTGTTGGTCAATTTTGATAGCAAGACGCATTTGGATTAGTAATAGAGATCAAAGGATCTCAATTGTACTCCATCCATTTGCAATAAAAGTTAAAGAAATACGACAAGGGACACTAGTTTGGGGCCAACAGATTGTCTATTGTCCAAGATGAAGTGGTAATGTGTGTATTTGAATCTATGTAATTTGTTTACTTGCTATAATTAGTGCTTAATCATGTTATTTACCACCCTATCCGAGAAGGAAGGCTGGTTTCAGTAATTGGTTTATGCATGATGGCCTAGAGCCACCTTGCATCTTGTAATCATGTAATCTTGAGAGAGAGAGAGTACTATTGCAGCTGGGAGAGGTGTTGGTAGTGCATTTTTCACTAGTGGGATTCCTTTGCAAGTGGCTTGCAAACTCCGTGGTGCCTCCCCCAAGCACCCTCTCAATATAAGGGATGGCGAGTTAGCCTTCGTCAGAGGACAATAGGGTATGGCCTTCCTTGACATGCCTTGGGGGAGGATCTATGACATCAGCCTCCAAGGAAAGTCATGTTAATTGGGTATTGAGCTAAAGATGCATTACATGCTGATCAGTCACTTAAAACGGCCCCAAAACAAGCTTTATCAATCAAATTACCAAAACTTTCATTAAAAGAAACGCAAAGTCTAGAGAGTGTCTGTGTCCCATAAGCCAAACCCTAATTTGGGGGGACCCAACCATCTAGTAATAGACAAGCTGCCCACCACTCAGCCTAAATCTCATTTTTGCAGCTTGCAAGTGCCTTCTTTCTACTGTCCACACCTGGTTTACAAAGGATATCTCAATTAACTACTTCCCATCATGAGGCACCTACTATCCAGCCTTCTATTGCTGTTCATGACTGTTTTTCAGCCTTTCAACTTGTTGTCCAACCAACCAACTGCAGACTGCACCTTGTCTAGGTTGCTGCCTGCTGCTATGTGGCCTGATTTCCTGCATTTTGCAGCCTGTACGAGCGGCCTTCTTTGCGTTTTGCAGTTCGTGGAGCCATTAGACCTACCATGCCATCATACACATCTGCATTTGCTTTCCTTGGAGCCGCTTGATTTGCCACATCATTAGTTTTTGTTGTATTTGCTGTCCATCTGCCCCAATCTGCTGTCTATCACTAATCTAGCCATCACAGAGTTGCATGTGCTGCTGCTGAACATATTTGAAGGCTGCTTGTTGCATTTCAGGATCCATCAAAGTATAACACACCCTCATCTCATACTTTGCCGTGGTCCTTGAGACACGGGAGTTTGAGAGTTGGTTTTTACCTTGCATGGTGTGTTTACTGCATTGAGCATTGCGTTTATTCATAATTCAAATTTCATTCATCATCTGTGGGCATTCTCTATGTGTTCACCATTACCCTAAGTGTGTTTCTTTATCAGTCTGTGCATTTGTCGCATGATTGTGTTTGTATTCTATAGATGAGCATTTCTTTACATTGGGTTTATACAACATCTAGGAGTGGTGTCTTTGAATATGGGAGAGTCTCTACCTCTAGTTGAGTTGGAGTGGATCTAGGAGAGTGGCTTTGGCTGGCCATAGTGGTATCCTGGGCCTTTGTGTTTCTTGGCTTATAGATCTTGGATTGTGAACATGTGTTGATGCAAGCTAACATGGATGGGACACCTTCACATAGCAAACACTAGGCAAAGTAGAGCATTGCACATGCTTTCCACGTAGCCTTTTGGTGACACCTTTGGAAAAGCTAGTGGTCGAGGAGAGTGTCCTACTTAATTTGGCTTCTAGCACATGGGAGCCTAGTAGTTGAGAGTCGATTGGCCCAGATGCAACAAGGTGGAGTCTTTAAGCATTGCCCACGGGCTAATAGCACCATTTAGAGACTCCAAGTTTGTCTTTGGTCATACAAGGCAAGCGAGCTTGAGTGGAGAGGTGTCTGCCGACTACTTTGTGGAGTCCACCTAGCTTGGGGTGCATCTCTTGGGGACCTTCTATTGGTAGTCAGTCAACTAGAGCCATGATCTTTTGTATGAGGCAGAGATGCATGATATCTTCTTCATCATCAAGGTAGATTCTTGTGCTATGGTTGGCTTGGAGGCCTTGCCCCACCACTCAAAAAAAAAAACTAAAAAACTTTTAAAAAACTAAAAACTAAAAACTTTTCCATGCCCAAAAGAAAAGCTTCTATCCGCCGTCCCCCATAGACCGCCCTGAGAGTCTTGTATGTATGATTGTGCTATGGTTGGCTTGGAGGCCTTGCCCCACCACCCAAAAAAAAACTGAAAAACTAAAAAAAAACTAAACTTTTCCATGCCCCAAAGAAAAATAGAAAAGAAAAGCTTCTATCCGCCGTCCCCCATAGACGGACTTGAGAGTCTTGTATGTATGATTGTTTTCTAATTTTCGAACAATGCCAACTAGTCTATTTAGTCCACGTACTTCTTTGTAAAATTCTTTCAAGAAATTTAATTAGCCACACCTTTTGTTTTGTTTTTTAAACATCCTAAACATTGTTCACCCTTTGGGTGGGATACCAAAATAAATAATTTCCAAGTAATATGATTATTAGTCAAATGGTCTTGACAACTACAATATATCACCATAGTAAATTATCCAAAATAATCATGACTAATTGTCATTGATAAAGAAAACATGCAATTGTAAAATCTTTAAGGATTCTGAGTTCATTTTTGATATCATTAGCAAAGTTCCTCTTGTTATGAATTTCTGGATACAAATTAGTTCCAAGATTAGCCAGAAATTATATCCATTGCTTCAATACAACAGGCTTCATGGCCTAAAATAGCAGCCATTATCTGCAAGAAAAAGGATGAATGGGAAGTGGATATTGGACATTTTCATTCTGTAGGGCTCACCCTTAAGCATTCAGAATTTCTCGCATGCCAATGGCCATGTTAGGGTCCACAGCGTCCAACCTTGTCTGCCATATAGGGCATTCGAGAAAAGTTGGGTGGGGATGAGGGAACATAAGTATCTCCAATTATCAACAAGTGGGTCTCCAAGTAAAAAGCATCACTAAAAGTATGAATCTGGTTTTTCTGGGAGGAATGCCAAAACCTTTTCCAAAAGCTTCTCTGAATATAGAGTATATTAGCTTTGAGTTTTGTAGGGTGTGACAGTGCGTGTTGTTCTCTGGTTGTGGGTGTTGTTCTACAGTGCATAATCTGGCCTCTATACTTGGATGAAGTATCCAAAGCACTCGTCTGTTTACATCTGGATTCTGGACAAGAGGCGGAGATGATCAGATTCCACTTGTAACTAACTGTGAGATAGAGAGAAAGAGTTCCCAGCAAACAACTAGGCCAACAGTGAAGCCTGCAAACATTTAAGAGGCATATAAGGAAAGGGTGAGCTTTAAGGGAGGCATTCGCATATGCCTCCCTCCAATGATGGTCTGGATCCGCCATCATTAGACAGGTGGAAAGGTGAAACAAAATTGCACTGTAAGGGAATGCAATTACCAGGTAGGAAGAGCACCATCAGTGCTTGCTTATTTTTTTAGTATTCTAGTCTCATCTATTTCAGCTGTTGGGTATCACATATGGACACATTTCTACTATTATCAATCATAACTCATGGTTTTCATCAATCGGTTTTCTTCTGATACTTGAAACAGTACTTTCTTGCAAAATGCTTTTGCCATTTTATTAGTTTGCTGTTTTATTCTTGCTTCCTGTTTGGTGTTGGTTTGATTTGTAGCACTTATTTGAAGTTTTATGCATCGAATTTGACCGTTCTTGTTAGCTGTTGTTTTAACTCATATCGTGCTCTGCTGGCAGGAAGTGCTTTCTTCCTAGAATCATGCATTCATTTTTGAAATATATTTGTTGTCTTATCAGTCAGTTAGAACAAGTTAGAAGACCTACATTGAAATGTCTGGTTAGGTATCTCTGAGTGTTTGTTTGTCAATTGTCTTTATAGGGACTTGCTTCAGAAATAGAGGAGGAGGACAATCCAGTATCACTTTTGCCCAAAGTTGTTGCTCTCCTGTTTGCACAGGTATACTCTTTGTATGAATTTATCCTGTTTTTTGTTGCACTGTATAAGGAGAGTGAGGATTTCCCTTTTTGTATGGAAGGAGCAGGTTTACAGCAAGGCATTGCAAGCACCTGGAAGAGCTATCTCAGCAGCAATTAGTCATTTGAAGGTTTCCATAAATCTTCAAAGTTCATTCACATGATACTTGCTTCAGCGTACAAAGAATTTGTCTGATAATTCTTTCTTAATGCGTAGAATGGGGTTTCGGATGTTGATTATATAACTCTTGTGGAGTACCAAGCTGCAACTGTTGCACTGCTATCTATGCTCTCAACTTCAACCCCTGGGGTTTGTATCTTGTGATTTTATTTCCTCTATGTTACCATCTTCACTTGAGAGACATCCAGCTAGCCCATTTTTTGTTCATGTCTTGAACTCTTAGTATGTGTAACAGTAAAGGATTAGTTTAATAATGTGAGGCACTAGTTAAGAATTTCAAGGCTCCTAATAAATCTATGCAGTCAGACAGAGTTATACGATTTCTTCATCTACATTCTCTTTAAAATGGGCCAAGGACCAATGAGCCCTTATATTTTGGAGTCTTTTTCCTGGTCCAACCTCTTATAATGCACTGCGCATCTTTAGACAACATGCTCCTGATTCTACTTTTTTGGGTGGGCCTAGAATCATGCAATGCTTTTGCTTTAGGATTCTCAGCCAGCCAAAATCAATCCACAATTTCACTGGTGCCATACATTTGACTTTGATGTTTTCAACACAATCTCATCATATGGTAACAGCTGTTCCAGTGATTGCTGAGAAAATGTGTTAATTATGTGGCTGGTAGCTCCTGTTGTGACTAGGTTGACTCACTGTGCTTGTACACCCTGCATATTCTTCACCGGGTGTTTCTGCTGGATATTTTCTTACCAACCCTGCTTTGAATTCATATGTTAGCTTGTTACAGAGTCTCTGATCAACCCACTGCTATACCACACTACCGTGAACTTCCCAATAACCTTCATTTTTCAGACATCTTCAATTTGCTGCATCTTACTCTCAGTGTGATGGGTTTCTATTCCCTGGCAACCAAAATAAGAATGTGAGTTCTCAAGCACGATTCATCAATTGAGAAAGGAGCAGCTCAGTTTTTCTTAAAGGCAATGTGGAAGCATTCCATTCCACTTTAACTGTGTAGTGTGTCTAAAGATAATGCAGCAGACCAGCACAGAGTGTCCTTGAGCGCGGGCTGCAGGGTGGAAAGGCAGCCTGCAGGCCACTCCTTGGGTAGACAAAACTGGGTGAGACAGACCAAAGGAGGCAGCAAAGTTTTCACAATTAGATAGTCCTCTTCTTGTTAGTCCAGTCTCTCATTTGCTGCTCACTTTCATGCCAACTGCTGGTAGGCGGCAAGATGGGTAAGAGAGGGACATAGAAACAGTTGGCAGAAAAGGCAGCAGCAATATACAGTCTACACTTGATGAAAACCATTTGAATCTCTCTCATAAACTATGAGCTGCAAAGATGTCAACTGTGACCATATTAAAGCAGCCATCTAGGCTTTAATAAGCATTGCATTAATGAACAAAGCACTACAATTTGCAGGGGTCTCTGAGATAGCTTTCAATGTGCAATCGTGAAACAAATTCTGGTGGATAGGTGCAGCACAGTTGCCCAATGAGAGCCATGAAACTTTCAAATAGATTTTTTCACATACTGATACTGCAAGCATTATCAATCCACAGGATAGGCCTTTGGTCCTTTTCTGTGGAATGGCACCTGAGTGCTGACCAAAAGGCCCCGAAATGCATAGTTGGGATTTCAGGAAGTGCAACAACTGCAAATCCATGCTTCTATTGCATGGATGTAACATCATTCATAGGCTGATCTGACACCAAATGTAAACAAGGCTCCATCTAGCTACAAAGTAGGAGTGACAAAATACAGAATTGCTAGAAGGAGGAAGAGGAAGAAGCAAGCAGATGATTTGCTAAGGGCTGGAGGCAAGCATAGATCTGAATTACTGGTGTCATCTTTAGTTTTTCCAAGTTGACCTGAAATTCAGAAATTTAAATAGAACCTATATTATTAGACTCATTTCTTAGCACCTTCTTGAGGAGATGAAGTATGTTGGAGACTGAAAGTGACGCTTGCAGCATGCTATGAAGCCTCAACCCTCAGCTGGTATGCATATAGTTACTCAAGTCAGGTTTTTAAATGTTCAAGTAGGCATGTTTACGAAGATGGTCCAAGGACAAAAGACCATTAAAGCTCCAATGGGTGAACTTTGTATGGCAATGATCTTCAAGCTATGGACTACCAAAGTCCATGGTTTAAGATAGAGATCATACTAAAGGAAGATCAGGGTAGTCAAGTACAATCCATCCAATCCGTCTAGTCCGTGGACTAGTATGGTACCAAACATACGCAAAAAAATATTGGACAAAATCCAATGTTTCATACAGTCATTAAAAGATATATAGAAAATTAAGGGTTAGGCTAGTAACTATTACTTGTTTTAACATGAGAGTGGTTACCCATGAGATAAGAGTGTCACAAGGCATTATCCATCCAATACTGATACAATTTACAAACCATAAATGTATTTATTTCAATTTTCAACAATGAAGCATGAACATGATAAGACATTGAGATAAAATGTAAATCCAAGACTCTAGTCACAAGTAATTTTCAAGATCCAATTTCATTCATAAGGCTGAAAACATGTACAATGGATCAAAAAAAGAAGCTAGCTGCAATGATGGATCATGGTATGGCAAGTCAAAAGTGCTAAGTGGCAAGTGCAAAAAGTAGTAGATACAAAAAAAAACTAAAGGCTAAGACCCAAAGGGAGTTGTGTATAATGCAAAGAGGAGATAAAGGAAGAGGAGATAGAAATAGAGCTACACATAGGGGATGAGACAAAAGATGAAGAGGAGGATGTAGAGGAAGAGAGAAGTGGATGGAGGAGATCCAAGAGATGAGAGTAGAGGAGCCTGCAAGAGAAAGGTAGAAGAAAAGGAGGTGGTAAATGAGGTACAAGTAGAGGTCCGTGAGGATAAAGAGGAAAAGGTTAAAGTAAAAGACAACTCTTCTTTTAACCCCAACTAAAAAAAAATAAGGACAGATCGTACATGTCTAACAAGACCAGACAGATCGTACTATATGGAACTGTTTGCAGATGGAATGCAACCATGAGGAAGATTAATTGGAATCTCACTTGATGTGACAAAACAATGGTCGAGTTTGAGTATTAGGCAAAAAGTTGGAACTTGGATTTGATCACTTGAGAGTATTGGTTAGAGGTCCTTATTTGCTTGATTTGTTGGAATGTGATTTAAGAGCATCAACTATACCCACACAACTCTTGCCAGTCGCATTGGTTTCGAAGCTTGGATTTTTCTTTTTCTGAAAGAAAACACTTTAGGGGATATCGATTTTGTTCAAGATCTACGATGGAATGCTAGACCATATTTGTTAACTCTATGAACATCCAAGGATCTAAAGATTATTAAAAACAAGTACCTTGTGATTTAAGGCCTTAACCATTTGACTTTTCCATCTGAACTTTGCTGGATTGCACAGTCCTATTTGCTTGATTTTTTTGGATTGCGATTTAAGAGTATCAACTATACCCACACAACCCTTGACAATTGCATTGGTTTCAAAGCTTAAGACTTTTATTTTTCTAAACGAAAGCTGATCAGGGGATATCATTGCTGCTTTTGTTTGGGATCTGAGATTGAATATTAGACCATATTTGTTACCTCTATGAAGATCCAGAGATCTAAAGGTTATTGCAAACAAGTACTTTGTGATTTATGGCCTCCATCTGAACTTTGATTTACATTTGCTAGATCACACAATGAAGCTGCAGTGTGACCAACTTTCCCTAAATACTTGCTGCATTAGAAGCATAATTCCAAGAATCTCCATGCTTTATAAACAAGGTTGAATCTGGTCATTTCACATTAGGCAATGATGGATCCATAGTTTTTTCCACACATTTCCATATGGCAAACACAAATGGGTACAGAAGTATGGTGTAGTACGACATGACCCTAATCTTATTTTTAAAAACAGAGAATAAATATCGTACATATTTCATATTAAAGAGTTGCAAAACTTGAAACTAGTATTAACTTGGATTCATAGAAGAGAACTTAAGTTTGAAGACTGAGGACTCTGATACATCAAAGCAACACATAGAGACATGAAACATCAAGCTTCAACATGGGAGAAGCCTTAGTATGGAGAGGCAGATGCATAAATGCATGGAGTAATTCATATTCTAGATAAGAAGACGGGATCCTTGGTTTACATCAGATTTTGGCAAATCTACAAGCTCACTTCGGCTCTCTATGGGAGAGAGGGTAGCAAGAGCTAGGGTCGTTTCCAAGATTGACATATTTTATATGGATGACTAGGCTTGTGATAGAGGAGGCCTAGCTAGTATCATTCCTAGCACTAGTCTCTTGGACCATTTACTGGTTCAGCTAGTTCTTTTTTAGAGAGTCATGAACCCCAATCTAGTGCCAAGATTCCAGACCATCTGTAGCATGATGAGTATCTGGGAGAGTCAATTGCACAAATTTTGCAGTCTAGACCTTTCTCAGTCGGACAAGCAGACTTGGTTGAGCACCATCAAGATATCAACATTGTCTTCAAAGAGGAGGACTGCTCGAGCATCATCGACTGCACTCAGGAGGGAAGAGGAGAGACATCTAGGTTGTGGATCAATGTTGAGAGAGGATGCATGTTCCTAGAGTAGAGATTGATTCTATGAAGAAAGCTAGATCAGAGTACAGATTTCACACAATATCTTTTTCATGGACAGAGCTAATAGAGACTTCTTCCGTATTACAAGACCTAGACACTCTAGAGGAGGAGTACAGAAAACTAGGAGAGAGAATGAATCCATAGCATAGATCCACTGGAGGTGGGGCAAGTGGCTATAGAGGACTACATATTCTTGTTGGGATCCACAACTAGACTTTCGGTTATGAGAGGGTGCACACAAGTAAGCATTAAAAGTTTAAGATACATTAAAGTTTTAATATTAATATTAATGGTGTTGAGAAAGTTCAGTGTTAATATAAGTATGTTGAGGTGAGAGACACCAAGGTGTGAGAAATGGTTGTATTTTGGGACAGAAGAAAGATGATGTGGTCAAAGAGAGAAAACATATTGAACTAAGAGAAGACATGGAGAGAGGAGACAGCACCGATGGTGATGGTGCTAAGGACCATTGTAGTGATGGCAAGTTGGTTGTAGGGTGGGCAACTAGATTGGGCTATCAACAATAAGGTGCTTGTGGTGGCGAGGACTGACCGTGAGGTGGCTATGTGGCAATGGACGTGAGATGACAATTTAGTATGCACAAGGCATTCTATAGAGGCTGGCCGACGTGAAGGAGATGTGTTGGATGAATCCAAGCCCACATCGTGGATTGTGTGACAACCATATTCTTATTGGCATGCTACCCACGAATTTGCTCATGTGAACAATCTTCCAATTTGTGGCTAACCAAGGCACCAAGGTTTACAATATTTAGGTATTAGGATGTATCAATTCAAATAGCAATATTCTTTTTTTCATAATGGGTTGTTTATATCAATTACGAAAGCAAGATAACAAGATTAGAAAGTTCAAGGTCGCTCTAGGCCATCATATATAAACCAGTTACAATGGATTCAACAAACACAAAAGGACGAGTGTGCAAGAGACACCCGAGGACTCAATGACACATAAGATCAAGAGTGTTGATGAGATTTTGCCGCATGGGTGTGGGCCTTTGCTACCATTGTCTCCAATACACCATCTTCAAAGAAGTCTCCTAGCACTGCAAAAGGATTGGGCCATTGAGGATCAACCCATGAAGAGGAAGGTCCATTTGCAAGGTGGGAGGTAGAACCTAGATACTTGTGATCCTACGGAGTAATCACTCGACCATCAACATCAGAGGCCAACAAGGCTGGTAGATCACGTGCAAGTTGTTGTCGTTGTAGCTGTTTGGGAGGTTGCGGATCTTTGGGAATAGTAGAAACTGAAGCAGTTTGCACATCTTGACGACGTGAATGAGTGCGGAGAGGGTCCAGTGATGAAGAAGGGCCAGCAGGTACTACAGGCACAAAAGTCTCCTTGGCTTTTTCTTTTGTGCAGTAGGCTTCCATCCATCCTTGCGTCCCCAAATCTAAGGGAGGACAAGGCTCAATAATCTATTGCTCAGCAGGATGAGGGAGGCACATTTTGCTCTTTATCCATAGGCTGGTCCACCAAGGTAGTCTTTTGATCTGGATACTTTGCAAAGAAGTGGCCCAACGGACCTTTTGCATAAGACCAAGGTCTTTGATGACCCACAAGCACTCCTCTAAATGTATTACCTTTTTGGATTGCCGCTTGAGTACTAGAACAAGGAAGGGTGTTTAGTTGAGGGCTGGTTCCCATCGAGCCACCTCGAGCTCAAAGTTGAAGAAAGTCCTCACGATAGCATTTGCACGTTAGTTAACTTTTGACTCAAGGAAGAAGAAGGAAGGCAAAGGCAGGCTGACTGGTCACAAGGATCATCTTAAGAGTCTTCATTTTGCTTGCATTAGACCAGCCAATCCCGAGGAGATAAGGAGAGTTCACAAAATAAAAATGCAAAGAAGAGCTTCAAAGCTTTAATAAATACCATGGAGGCTCTTTGGATGCTTTTGGAATTCTTAGTAAAGGGCTTTTTTGTCAATGCAAATAGTTGCTCCAGTTATCTTGTAAGCAAACTTGTGCTTGGCTTGCTTGACCTCATAAAGGTCACTGGTTTAATTGATGGCCAACTTGTTATAGTGTTGTTCAATGACAACTCCAATCATAATTTTCTTTATTCTCAATTGGCACAGAAACTTCAACTATATATGACACCCACCCACTATGTATATTGTGTCTATTATGCATAGGGCTTGAATGTGGGATCGTTGGGGTTGTTTGTGCCATGGGTGGATCTTTTGATTCAGCTATACCATGAGGCATTGGACTTCCAAATTATGAGCATTGACCACGTGCATATCCTTCTCGGCATGCCATCATTCTTTGATAGATCATCCTCACTTTCTGTAGGCTATTAATCTCATGTGGTCTCTTTCCAATTGGATGGGTTGTTCCTTAATGATTGAGGCCATCAACCCTTTGAGATCACTAAATCTAGTGCACATATGATATCCAATGGAGGATAGATTACATACTAATTCTTTGTGGATTGAGGTGTAGGCTATGTTTCGGCTACTCTCTTGGGAAGGAAAACAAGTTGATCGCTCCAAGTTCACTCGGATGGCACGTCTGGGCTTGGTTTCTATTGCATATGTGAGTATGTCAGCTCATAGTATGTTGATATCTTTTCGCACAAGCAAATGGGTTTTCCGGATCCCTACAGGTACTGTGATTTGTGGACATGATCTCAATGCATTTCTAGGATTGACAGCCCTTCCCCACCTTTGATTCAGATCATCCTTGGTATGATTGGAGACTTGCAGGTTGGTTGTCTAGAGGGTGCTTTGATTAACTAGATTTATCATCTCTTGATTAAAGACTGTCATTGGTTGATGCCCAATGCCAATGCTTTCTAGGGACTCCATAAAAGCAAGGCTTGGTGGAAATTGACTATTATAGAAGGGTGGATCAGTAAGTCTCCATTCAAATGCAAAGTCTTTCTTTGGAGAATGTTGATCGATGGTCTGCCCCTCACCTCAGACCTATCTAGGCACCATATTTCTAGTAGCAATTGTTTATTTTGTACTACCAGTGTGGAATCCTCATGCCACAGATTTATTTTATGCCCATTAGCCAAGAGGATTTGGTCCCTCCTATCTGACATTTGGAGAGGTGTGCTGTGATATTTGCTGTGTTCCTCTAAGTGGGTCTTTGGCAAGGTAAAATATTCCACTCCTGCACAGACACACATGAAGATATTGTTAGATTTTTTAGATTTTGGGGCTGCTGACACAAGTGGGTCACCTGAAATGTCTTCATCTTGGATTCAAAGTCATGCCACTAGGCTAGAGGGTCTTCTCCATTGGCAGTTGCATCTTGTTAGCATGCCGGCCTTGTCCCTTGGGAGGATTTAGTTTCTTGTGGGTGTGCAACCTTGGCTTTGGCTTGCTCGCCTCTTCTCCTCCACAGCAGCTGAGGCATCCTGCTTACCTTCAAAAATCACACTACCTGACTTCTTCAAGAGCATACGCACGCAAAGGTCCAAGCTTTTACAGAAAAGGTTGCTAATGAAGTCGAGTAATTGGATGAGCTCATCCTAATTAGAAGAATGAGACTTAAGAAAATCGGGGTTCCCCATAAACAAGGTGGTGCAAACAAAAGATTCTCTTTATTGACTCTTATGTAGTGAGGAGTGGAATGCATGGAGTGGACGTCTTAACAATCGAAGCCTGATATACATATTTATTTATTTATTTATATAAGAATCAAATTTCATGGTCATAGTCGCTTAGGAGTGGACTCAAATCACTTAAAGATTTTTGTATTGGGTTGAAAATGAGGCAGATTCAAGTGTTTTTTTGTCATTTTAATTGATGACTTGGCTTGCCGATTGCATTGAATGCAAATTGAAAAACAAAATAGAAGCTGCATAATTAAGTGAAAGCATATTATAATGTTCCATACATGTGAGTCAGTAGTTCCTGCCTGGAAAAAATTAATAAAATAGCTCATTGCTTATTGCAATACTATCTTTTGCTTTATTATATGCAATGGACTTTCAAGGGGTTCAACAAGTTCTCTCTTTCTTAGTTTCACACTAGTAACTTGTTTGTGTTTTGTTTTTGTAGTGGTGAACATGGCTTTCACATGTCTTTCAGGGTACAGATTGCACCTGTGATAGGATAGAAGACAAGCAAGAACTTTTGAAGACGTTAATGCCCAAGCTAAAGGAAATAGCCCTCTCGACACGAGTTGTACCATAATACTCTTGTAACTCATCTTCAATATATGAGCTGAAACCTGAAAGTTCAATCTACTTGCGGTCTGTTTTATAGCCTTGTCATCTTTTCAACACATCTAAAGAATGCTTGAAACTAATTTCTTTTGTTTGTTCTGTGCTTATCTGCATGAAGGTGGGTTTGTACATTATTCAAGGAGGATGGTGGTTACAATGGACATCTATTGCATGCAACTGAAGTCAAGCTGCTGACACAACTGTATGTTTAGATACCATATCCACCGATCTGAAGATAGCCAATATTGCTTGGCTTATGAGCAGCAAGGATTGGAAGAAAGGAAATGGGAGCCAAAAGTTTCCCTAGGAAGCTGGTTCTAGTTATAGTTGTTTCAGTCACCATGCCTGGACACCATTTACCTTGACAGGGCGAATCTTTATAGTTTGGAGATGAATTTATATTGAAAGTTTGCATGAATGAGCGAGCCTTATAGTAATACTGCCAGATATGAGACTGGGAACATCGTAAACTAGCAATGTTAATTCGATCATTTTGGCTTTGCTTCGACCATAAAAAGGGTGATCGGTGAAATTGTTACACCTCTGTATGGCCATTCTCTCTTTCACATACACCCTGCAGAGGAGCAGCCAGGGTGTAGTAGTTGCTTCACACTCTACTTGGAAATTGTGCAATGTCCTGTAATGCAAGGAAGGTCTTTAAGCAGTTGGTATTGTGAGGGCAAGTCATGAAAGGGTGATCAGTAGACTCGTGTAACTGGTTGGACTGTTATACATCATTCTTCGTTAATTAAGACTTCCTCTTAATCAAAATTGTCTTGTGAAGAATAAGGTGAAAGACCGAGACCTGGGCTGTAAATGACTAGCCTACATATTGATGGGTCGGACCATCCATTTTCACTCCTGCATGTAGATGTGTCAGGTATATTGGGGATAGTCCCAATGATTATTCAAAAACTTTGCCAAAAACAGTGGTAAAGCAAATTATGTAGAAACATATGCATATCACTAACACGGCAGTATGGGATTAATGAATAAAGCCAATTTGCATGCCAGAACATCGTTTTTAAAAATCCCATACTTCATTGACACGGTGTTAGAAGTTCATGAGCTTTATGCTCTACTTATTAGAACTTGCAAGAATTCAAAAATGTAAGTGCTTTGATTCTAGAATAACCTACTTTTGGGGGAACCAAAAGGGCATGTTGCTAATATTATGTGTAGCAACAATTAGTACACTATAAGTATAATTAATTCATACAATTGTGCATCTAAATTTATATTGTTGATTAGGTTTGTACTCATCTTAGGTCCAAATCGCCCCCACTTGAGCAATGTTGCTACACACACTATTAGCAACATGTCCCAAGGACGTGGTATGAAGTAGGTATATCTAAGCGCAATAGTATGGTATTGCTAGCAACCACATGTAAAAGTATGTATTTATTAACTTAGGTTACTTTCCTAACATAAGAGTCTGTGGTGCCACATAATATCAACTAGCATCTAATTAGCATGAATGTTTTGATCAATATATAAATAAAGGTCAAATTTGCTAAGTTAGTCATTGAAAGATTTCAATTAGTTAAGACAAGCTTATGTATGGCATGCTCAGCTTACAACCAACACAAGTTGACGAAATAGAAGTTGTATTAAGGTTGCTAAAGTAACAAAAACAAGTAATCGGATGGTAAGTAATTGATCATACATAGGTTTGGCTACGTATAAGAATTACCATCACTCATTTAGTGTTAATAACATGGATACAAAAAGGTAAGGGGTCATGTAGTATTTTTGTATTCTTTTTTTTTTCGTAAAAGGTAATTATATTAATTATGAAAAAAATACAAGATTACTTGATTACAAGATACATGACGACAATCTAAGCTATCATGAGAAGAGGTTCTAAGTACTACAAGTTACAAGGTCAAGGCAAAGGCGTGGAGGAAATTGCTATATGCCAGGGACGTAAGTCCTCCCTAGAGAGCAAATCAGAATGCTGGAGAAGATCTAGCTGCCAATACAAGAGGCTCTTAAGTCTCGCAATATGTCGCTGAACATTATAGGCGGAGTCAAAAAGAAAAGCATTCTGAATGGTCTAGTTATGCCAACAGCCCAAATATCGAAGAAAGTGATACATGAGCTTCATATGGGGCTGTGCCGGAGTGGGGTATTTGGGCTGTCCAAAAACCCAATCAAAGAGATGCAGGGTGAAACCAACCACTCCTTGCCAAACAGCCGATAAAAATAACCAGAGTTTCTTAGCGATGGAGCAAGAAATAAATCGGTGGCGGGCGGATTTCACAGTTGTGGTGCAAAAGAAACAGTTGCCATTGGAGATTCGTCGCTTGAAAAGAGTTGAAGCAAGCGGAAGACCACCAATCATCACTCTCCATAGAAAGACTATATTTGAAGGGTGTCTTGTTCAACCAGCCCTCCATCACAGTTGCCCTCCACCATAACCGGGATTTACGCAATCCCCATAAAGCATTCGCTTTAGTAACTAGCCATTGATGATCTTTAATCAGAAGATGGTACACTTGGTTAGCAGAAGCTTTGCTTAAATGGAGCCGGCCTTATAGGTCCCAATCCTGCCAGCGAACCAAGGGCAGGAAAGGGTTGTTTGCACTAGAGCTCCCTCAAAAGCTGTTCCCATAAAGGCCTATATCCACGAGGGATCCTGAAAAGCCTCCTAGCTGTACGAAATGATATAAGCACATTGCGACTGGCAAGGGTGGCATCCACAACTGAAGACAAGCCCAAACGTGCTATCCGGTTGAATTGTGGTCTAAGCTCATGTTTACCTTCCCATGAAAGTAAACGCGAGACTGCCAGCAATTCCAATTGAAAAGAGTTAGTAGCCAAGCGATCCTCCGCTGGATGCCACTGAGCCTTCTGGAGGACCACTTTTCAGGAACATACCAAATGAGTAAGCAGCGATGAAGACGAACTGGAGAACCGCGAATCAGCATTAAGAACATGCCACCAAGAACTCCGGATTTGGGTATTACCATGCAAAAGCCCATGGGCCTCAAGGAAATAACGGGCTATATCTACCCATGGATGATGATCCAAGCACATGGCGCAGAAAAGAGACCAACGGAGTGCCTGCATGTGAGTTTGGGCATCTAAAAGAGCTCCGCCACCCATGCGTTTAGGGGTGCACGCATGCAACCAAGATCTCCAGGAAATACATGTGTGCAATGAATCCTTCTTCTAAAGCATGAAACGAATAGACTGAGTAAGAGCATTCAGAGTCGTAGTAGTCCAAGGCAACAATGGCAAGAAATATGTGAGCATTGGCAACATAATTGTTTGGGCTACTTTGAGGCGAACATGGAAGGGCCAGGCCTGAGACTTCCAATACATAAACTTAGCCACCATTTTCTGAGAAATCCACTGCAGAAGCTGCTTTGGGGGAACCTCAACACCCAAAGGGTACCCAAGATGCCTGACAATGGAGCCACGAGGAACAACCAGACCTTGCCAGTCCAAGGACTGCAAATCCAACTCCGTGCAGCTGAGAATGGCTGATTTGAGCGCATTGATACGAAGGCCGGACGCCTGACCAAAGAGACCCCAAACATCCAATGCTTTTTGAAGGTTATCCTTGTCCGCACGCAAAATCATAAAGCTATCATCCGCCAGGGATTGGCTAATGAAGTGCTGTCCTGTAGAAAGTGACAGTCTGGCCAACTGAGAAGAGGCTGCCATATGAGATAACATGGAAAGAACTGGATGTGTCGCAAGGGCAAAGAATAGAGGACTCAAAGGGCACCCCTATCTGACAGAGCGGGCAAGGACAAATGGCTCAGTAACACCTCCGTTCAGCATGACTCGCGAAGACGCCGCAGTGCTAATGGTGTAGATTAGACGAGACATCCGAGCACCAAAGCCCATAGCAGACATAAGTTCAGCAACGAAAGACCTGTCCAGATAGTCAAAAGCCTTTTCCAGGTCCAGTTGAATCAGTACTACCTCCTGATGAGAATGCCTTGCATAATCAATTGCCAGTTGAGCATTCAATACATTGTGCAGAATATTGAGGCCCTTAATGAAACCATACTGGAGAGGGTGCACAATGGCAGGGAGATGCTTATGGAGCCGATTCGCCATTACTTTGGAAAAGATTTTGTACATTGAACCCATCAAAGAAATTGGGCGCCACTGTGACAACTTAGATGGCGAAGGAACTTTTGAAAGCAGCTTAATAAGTCCCCCTTTCCATGAGGAAGGCATGATCCCCGTTTCCCACACCTGCTGAAACAAAGCATGCAATGGTTTCGCCAGTTGGGTAGCAAAAGCCTCAAAGAACTCATTAGTGAGACCATCCCAACCCAGACTTTTATCCTTGGGCAAGTGTAACAAGACATCCATAACCTCTGCCTCACAAATATTTGACTCCATAGTAGCTTGCATGTCCTGCGGAAGCTGATTGCAGACCAGGCCATAAAAAACCGAACGGGCCTGAGTAATTTGGGCTGAAGGTGGAGAAGTAGAACCGAGGTCGCGGAAATAATTCCTGTACATATGCACAATAGTCTGCGGATCCAGGATAAGGTGACCTGCATCCTCGAGTCTGGTCATATTCTCGCGAGCAGGAGAGGCGTGGAGAGCTCGAAAGAACTTATGGGTCTGACACGCACTATCTTGCAAAGTCTCCGTCAGATGTTGCAGTTTGGCCTGCTGATATGATCTCAACTGGAACTCTTTAATAAGATCAGCCACCCGCATGGCCAGTGCAAGCAGAAATGCATCATCCGGAGTGTCTACCAGCAGCGAACGGACCAAAACCAGCAGGTTCTCCGCGGCCTATCGACGCCGCCGACAAAGAGATGCATGATAGATCCCATACTGCCGAGCAACCCGCTGCACATTAGAGAGCAATCGTTCAAATGACGCAGTGCCCTGAGAGGAGAAGTCCAAGAGGAATCTGTCAATCAATTGCTGCATATAGCCCTAAAAGATGGCATGCTTCAAGTAAGACAAGTTGAAACGCAAAGGGAGTCTCCAGAAATTGCTTGAAAGGTGCAATGGGTTGGGCAAGCAACTCAAGCTGCAGAGGGAAATGGTCCGACAAGGCATATTGCTGCAACACTTTTATTTCGAGCATCTCGGGAAGAAAATCATCGTTCTGCATGATATATATACGGTCCAACCGCGACCAAGTTGTTGCATACTGGGCAGAATGGAAAGTAAACCCTGTAGAATACGGATGTAGCCAGGACCAGAGATCTTGCTTAAGAACAGCAAGAGCCAACTCATGCCACATACGACTTTCCGGCGCATCCATTACCGAATGCTCCGATGTGGACTGGGAAGAATCAACACACATATTGAAATCCCCCATGAAGAAGCCCCGTCTGCCAAGTGACAAGGAGGTCTGCAAAGTCTGCCAAAGCTCTCGACGAGATGACGAATCATTCGGAGCATAGAGGCCAAGTAACCATAAGATTTCCCCTTCGAATAAAATTTCTATCACCAAAAAGCGGCCATGAATATCATTTTTAACAAGAACAGACTGATATTTGTCATGTACAATCATGAGCACACCCGAATAATGCATGGCCTGTGTCCCTGCATAGAACAAACGAAAGCCATGGCAATCCACAACTTTTTCGGCTTCACCGTGACTCTTGTGCTCAACAGCGCACAAGACATCCCACTGATTCTCATACAATACAGTCCACATGGTATGTTGCTTGTGTCGAGAACAAATGCCTCGCACATTCCAGGTGGCTATTTTCATGTGTATTCAAAACAAAATCAGGTACGAGGCACAGCTTGCCGCGATTTGACTTTGTCGGCGAGAATATCCAGGACTCCCTCGTCCAAGAAATCTGCCAACACCGCAAAAGAGTTCTGAGGACCAGATTTGGAAGTAGATGGCATATCTGCTGGCTTGGGGTTGGAACGAGGATAACGACGATACCAGGGGGTAATGACGTTGCCTCTGGTATCAAAAGCCAGCTTAGCAGGTGGACCCTTTGGACGATCCGAATACATTTTCTTGGCGGGCTGAGGACGGGGGGCAGAGGCAGCCATAGCAGGAGTAGAGCGCTCGGAAGACAACATTTCCTTCATGCGCATATATGTACGCATGGAATCTTGTGAAGTAGTAGGCACAGTATTCTCCATGCCCGCAACAACCCTGTTGCCTTTTTTTGCACGTACTTCAACCCAATCAGTGACACGGGAATCCTGATCCGAAACCTGTTGTTTACCTTTGGCCAGAACTTGAGGCAGATGGAGAGTATCCAGCAACGGAGCATCACACACCATATCTTCCATGGGCGGTGCAACATGGCCAACATCTGAAGTGTGTTGCTACTCCGGGCATTCGGCCATAAAATGCCCCAACTGTCCACAGGAAAAGCAATGTCCCGCAAAATTGCCCCATTTCAAACGAAAGTGTAACGGATGCATGCCAGAGCAATTGAGGCGTAACCAGGCAGGCCTTTTCCTTGCAGTATCCCATAACATACACAATCGGTTGCGATTCACAGCCCTGAGACTGGGAGGGACCAGAACAATTCCTACAGCGGCCATAGCATCCTTCAATAGTGGCCAATAAACAGTCTGACAATTTTCCACTTCTACTCACACAGGGCATTCACGTTGCAGCAGGCGCTGAAAATCTGCCATTGGGCGCCAGGAAACCACATGAACCAACCGGCGATCAAAAAACAAAGGCAGTTTAGACAGGAGAGCAGCACGGTGCGTCTCAGATTTCAACAGGACCTCAAAAAAACCTCGAGGCCCAACAAAAATCTCTTCAACACATTCCCCTTGTAGCAGACTGTGCAACCACTGGCGAATACGGGAAAGCAACGGGATTCGGCCAGTGAAGAAGAGTATCACAGCGCGATCATAAAACACCGAAAAGGAGCGTAGGACAGTTTTTGGGTCGACGGTGGCTTCCAGAACATCGTCAGGTGCAGAGTCAGAAAAGACTTCCTGATTATGTTGAACATAATCGCCAAGCAGAGTGTTGGCAAATTCCAACAAATGCTCCTAGTCAACATCTTGAGAGTCCACAGAATCTGAAGCAACCTGAGCATAGGAACGATCCTGATGAACACCTATCTCTTCCGAAGTATGCTTGGTACGTTTACCCGCAGGCTGGATGTCAGGACCAGGGGGCATCTCTTCGGTGCACGAAACCATATCCTCAGGTTCCTCAGCATCAGAATCCGGGCCAAGTGCTGCCACCGTTTGGTCTATGAAATCTAGATCCAAACCAGCCATCGTGGATCACGATCTGATGACGACGGAGGACTGACGCACAGTGGATAGCGGGAACCTCAACCTTATCTTCCGCAGTCGTGACCTGGCCCAAAAGGGCGCGCGGCAGGGCACAACCCTAACAGTGCAGGGGCAGGAGGGTGGAACGCAGGGCGGGTAGGCGATGACAGAGGGGGACAGTCGAAGTCACAGAGCAGGGGCCAGGCGGCAGCCGAAACCCTAACGCGCAGGGCGAAAGGACGAAGTGTAGGCAAAACGCAGGTGCAGAGCTTCAGAGACCGGCGACAGTGCAGGCGGCGGGGCAGGCGCTGGGGCAAGCAAGGTCCACAGGGTCCAAGTCCAACGGCGACGACAGGAGCCCTGACACACAGAGCGGACGGGCGACGAGCAAGAGCGGAGCCCGCAGATCTGACGGGCGACAGCAGGGCAAAGCACGCAGTCGACGGGCCTGCAGGAGAAGGCGACGGGGCTGCAGATGACAGCGATAGGTGCAGGCAATGGGGCGGCAGGCAATGGCTCCAGGGCGCAGGCGATGCCTCTCTGTCTCGCTCTCTCTCTCTCTCACGGGCACGCGCAGATGCAGACAGGCGAGGACGAGCACCTGCGGTCGCAGACGAGCAGAGGCGACGGTGACTGACGCGGCGCAGACAGACGACGAGGGCGACCAGTACGGGCGTGTCAGGTGACGGGGGAGACTGTTACGTGCGTGTCAGACAACGGTGGCGACGGACCAGACAGGCGCTGAGAGGACAGGCCGACAGCAGGGTTTCCATCCCGCTCCCACCATCGCTTTCTCTCTCTCTCTCTCTCCCTCTCTCTCTCTCTCTCTGTATTTTTGTGTTTCTCTCTCTGTATTTTTGTGTTCTCTCTCTCTCTCTCTCTCTCTCTCTCTCTCTCTCTCTCTCTCTCTCTCTCTCTCTCTCTCTCTCTCTCTCTCTCTCTCAACATAACTCAAACATACAAATAGATTGGAGTTTGTGGTACCACATAATAGTAGTTAGCATCTTGCTAGTATGAATGTTTTGATAAGTAAATAAAAATTGTTGAATATACTATGTCAAGCATTGAAAGATTTCAATAAGTCTAGACAAGCTTGTATATGGCATGCTCAACTCACAATTAACATAAGTTGTTGAACTAGATCTATCAAAGCTACCATAGCAACAAAAAAAGGTAATTAGATGCTAATTGATTGATCATGCTTAGGTCCAACCATGTGCGTGAACTACCATGTCACTTTTTGGGCTTTGATAACATGCATACAAGAAGATAGGTGGTCACTTAGAATTATTATACTCTCTCTCTCTCTCTCTCTCCACACACATTCATGTAGAGAAGAACGTGGATGGTCTATCTTTGGCTTGACCAATTATTTGATTGTATCCTCCTATACACATGCAAGCTAAGGCTTTATGGGTGATTCCTCTATATTCCCTTTTGGTATAGATTGAGTCTAGTCTAAGGCTATTTGAGTGTTCCTCATGAAGAAATTTGTGAGCTATTTCTATTTAGGCCCTTGGCATACTGGTCCTTTGCCTCTAAGGATAGTCTCTCTCAATCCTTGTATCTTCATGAGAAAAAGACTAAGGTGTCTCTAGTCAATGTAGTCCATGATTCTCAATAGTAGCCCAAATGTATCCCTAAACAAACAATGAAAGTGACTATGGATCTCATAGTGCATTGGACATTGGCAAATGTGATACTCCTCTGTCTTTAGCTCTCAATAGCAAGCCTAACATATACAGACCTCTAAAGGTGTAGATGTATATCTTCCATATTCAAACTCCAGCTAGTGTGAGGAGGTGCATATTTGATTGATAACATGCCTACTCCCATGTGATAGGTAAATATCGATATATCTCAAGTGTATAATAAAGCCATTGTTGGTGTGGAGAAAATGGTCCCACCAGAAAGCCGTCTTCATCCCCATCTCATGTACTATGTCAGTCATGTCTTCCTGGTCTCTAGTTGAATAAGGTCCTATTTGATGACACTACTAATCTCTAAATAACTTAAAGTGAGAGATGATGCATCAAGGAAATATCGAAAGAGTAAGCCAATCCATGTTGATACCATGTAACTCAAACCACAATGTCATCAGGCATACCAACATGATATATCACCCTCTATAGCAAGTTGTCATGAGAACTCAAGGGCTAATCATGCATATTTGTGTTTAGATTGGTTCCATAAGCTATGTATGTATCTTAGCTTAGCTCTAACAATCTCATGTGGCATTGATGTCTCACATCTGATCATCTTAGAAATCATGGATACTAGTGGCCTCTCCATCAACCTCCATCCATTATATGTAGGGCCTAATCAACTTTAGTGGTCAAGGATGACCCCCATATACGTTTTCCATATAATAGTCTGGATATAACCACAAGCTCTCCTACAGCTCCACAATCCAAGGTGTGAGCTCAAGTAAGCTCGATCCTCAAGCACCAAGCTCCATTGCTATGCGTGAGACAAGAGAAGAGAAGAAGAAGAGAGGAGAAAATGGAAAGCTTGTCTACCACTATCCATCATCCTCACATACACTCTCACACTCCCTCTCTCAAGCACAAGCACAAGTAAGAACAAGAAAAAGAGAGCTAGGTTTGTCCATACACAAGAATGAGCTTCTTCATTCACTTTTTGCCTTTTATGCATGCCCTACCTCCTCCTTGGGCACCCATCCCTTTTTGACATGACTAACCATTTTAGCCTAGATCATATTTTCCTATTCCCTTCCTATTTACATCGTTCCTTCACCCATATCCATCTACATTTAAAATTGCACAAGAGGGAGCATGGTGCTCTTTTACAAGGATTTAGGGTGCACTTTTATATTTAAGATGCACCTTTTTCCTTGTGCACTCACCTTGGACTTTTAAATTTACTCTATAGCATGCTTGCTTATCGATTGTCCAGGCACGTTTTTAGCGGTCCATCAAGAGACGAATCTAAGTGACACTGCTGCCCGACACTCCCATGGAATGTTACGGGGTTTGTCGCCTAGGATCTCTCAAGTCTTTCTCATGACGGAACTTTCACGATCGAACCCACTGGGATCGACCTGAAATTTGGGTTCCTAGTGGTCAAGGTCTCCTGATAGCATTATATCATCGGGTCTTGGATATCCTACTTTGCGCAGAGATACCCAAGCCAAAGCAGATCCATGCCACACTTGGTTCAAAGAGAATGGGAAATGAGAGGGATGCGTCGCTCAACCTCTTTATCCGTAGGGCACAGTCCCATTGCGGTCCCCTAAAATGACATGAATCGGGTTTCTAACCTAAGAATTTCTAAGGGTCGGACGTCGATAAAACCTTGTGAGAAGCCTTCTAGTTCTCTGGGACCGCCTTGCTCTAAAGTGGACCCGTCGAGAGTTCTGCCCACCCACTTCCCTCAATAGGCGTTCTTTAGTTATTTAATTAGGTCTTACCACATTTATGTATGACATTTAAAATCAACTTCCTTGATTAAGCCTTTTAGGGAACATGGTTCGTTCACGTAATTTATAGCATAGACACGAATACAGAGCAAATAGTCCTTTTAAAAAACAAGTTTTGACCCTTACACTTTTGACCCTTTTTCTCATGTTTTTTTGTTGGGTCGCCTTTTTTCTCTTTGTCCTATGTCTCTTTTATTTTCTTTCGCTTTCTTTGCACCGGAGTTAACATTACCCCCTTCCTAGCTAAGTACCAGTCCCGTGGCACTTGTTAGTGAGAGGGCTCGGGTGGTTGAAGTTTTGTCATGTAGGTCGATGATGGGGCTTTGGGTAGATTGGCCATGGAGAAGAAGCATAATAAAATGGATGAGATCTTGCGGAGGTGGAGGATAGATTGAGTGGGTGATGAGGGCCTCCAAGATCAGTTAATCGCAGATTGTCAAATGTACGCGAAAAATAAAAGGAAGTGTACTACCTAGGGGTGTGTCTATCTCACCGTGCAGTGAATGGTGTCCTTGCCCGTGGTGTTGTCCCACACTTGAGGACCCAATTCATATACAATGGGAGATGTTGTGGGCATGACTTAGGGAGAGGTCTAACTATAGGCACAGTGCAAACTCTCTAGGTGTGTCTTGCCCTTAATGTGCCTTGACTATGAAGTGGGGGAAGGGTCTAGGGATATAATTGTCCCTAGACATAGTACAGTGTCTATGACACTCTGATGGTATATGAGAATTCCATTTGTTTCTTTTCTTTCGCTTTATCTTTGTCATTTCTTTGCCTTTTTTCTTTCTTTTTTTACTTCTCTTTTTTTATTTTTTTTAATATTTAATACATTAGGAGGGAGCACGCTAGACGTCATTCCGATGTCCTTCAAGACCTACATTGCGAGGGGACCTAAGACACTTGGTAAGAAAGAGTCTACTTTGCAAGTAGCCTTTTATGTTAATACATACATTTAGGGATGTCATTGATAGGAGGGATGATTGCATTTGGTGAAGTGGACGTCATTCATATCTTCAAGGACCACCATACAAAAGAAGGTAGGAGCATGGCCCTCATCATGGCCTTCCTCTCTTCTTTCGCCTTTTCCAATTGGCCTAGTAGCTCTTGGACGTATCCATCATACTTTGCCAGCCCTAGCATAGTCGAGGGTATGGACATAGTTGAAGCTTCTACTATGGCCTTCTTCGAGTCTTTTATTGACTCAGCATCTACAGTAGCAGGCCTCTTCATCCTTGGCACTAGGGCTCCTCCACTTGTTCGGTGTTGGGCTAAACTGTTGCACCAAGCTTAGCATGTGTACTACACCCATGCCACCACATTGCTTTGGTTCAATGTTGTGTATGTGGTTTCATGTGTGGTGGTAGTGGTGGCAACCATGACAGGCGATGGTGGGTCTAATGGAGCCTTCCCTTTGCCTACCACTACAGGTCCTTGAGCTACTTCAGTTGTTGTGACAATGGTTCTTGGTGCATCTTCGAGGCTCATCCTTTTCGATTCTTCTAATCAAGAGGTTTGCTCCATTGATCATTTGAGGGCAAGAGCCATCTGCTCATCATCTCCTCTTTAGTCTTTCCTCCTCCTCTCGTTGCTTATTCCTTTGTTCTTCTTCCGACCTTCTAGACTCTTCTTCTGCCTTTCGCAGGCATTACTCCTCTTTTTCCTGCTTCTTCTTCCATTTCTCCTCTAGCTTTCTTGATTTTTTTTGCATGGCTTCTAAGGCTTTGTCCTCCTCTATTGTAGTTTCCTTCTTCTTGTCTGAGATTTTCAACATGATTTTCTCTTTTCTCCCTAGCTCGATGGGACAGAACCCTCCTCACCTTGCTCACTAATGATCCTTTCGCTTGAATCCTTTTGTTGCCATTATGCTTGGAGTTGAGCTTCTTTTTTCCTTGCAGCTCACTCTACTTCTTCGTCTCCCACATTTCCCATTTTTGGAGAGATTGATGGGCTTTTTGTGACCAAGGAGTGGTGTTGCTCTTGAATAGGAGATCTCTCTAGTGTCTCTCCTACTTCTTCCCTTTCCATCTCTCCCATGGCTTCTTGGATGATGGCCATTAGCACCCCTCCAAACCCTCTCATGGATGCTTTCAATGCATGCATTTTTCTATCCAATTCAATTATGGTGACTGGTGACTCACCTTTTGCAAGTCTTTGGCTTAACAATGCCTTGGCTAACAATTCAATCATTTTACGAACATAGGCATTCAACTTTACTTCATCTTAGGCCCTTGCTACAATGTGCATTGTATCGATGACTAGAGAAAAGGGCATGCACTGTCTTTGCCTGTAACTGACGATGCGGTCAGGGATTTCTACTAAACTAATCCCATCATTGGTGTGCACCTTTGTCTTCGATATCTTCAACATGCCATAAACATCCCTCTTCAGTCTCTTTCCCTATGTGTTTGCCAAACCTAATGCCTTCTCCACTATTTTAGGGCTAAGTGCAACTTCTATCCTTTTGGGTGAGCCTCCTTACTGCCTGATGGTTGTTGTACCATTGTTCTTTCTTGCATTGAAAGATCTAAGGAACTCGATGCATTTGCCATGGTAAATTTTTTGGCTAACCTTCTCTACATATTTGTGGAGATTTCATTGATCAACTATTTGCTTCACCACGTCTTCCTTGGTCACCATCTCTTCCAAATTGCTGACATTGTGGTATTTTAGTTGGTTGTGGACTTGTGTCTCAGTGGCCAATCGGTACCTATTGTGCTCTTCCTCCAAGAACGAAAGTTTTCATGTCCATCTCAAGTTCCTATTATGGCACAACAGCTTACAATTAGCTCATTTGAGAGTACCTTTTGAATAAAGAGAAAAAGATTATGAACAAACACTATGGAGTGATGCAATGTTTCAATATGGAATGGAAAATTTTTTACTTCAAGCAATCCACATATTCCGAGCACAATTCCATAAAATAATTTCCTCAAGTACAAGTTCACTTTATCCATCCTTTTTTGCTTTTGAAGTTCTAAAGTTCAAGTCATGTTTTCTTTTCCACCTTACCCCCTCCCCTTGCGAATGATGAAGATCCTTCTTAGGATTGGAGGATGAAGGGTTAAGGGCGTTAAGCACTTGCTTGTTGTTCTTTATTTCTTCATGAGCCAAGCATAGAATTGTGGGTTGTACTCTAAGTGGACGTGACGGTCCATGTTTTGAGGCTTAATGCCTACATGTGTAATGTAGGTCAGGACATCGGTTACAAAGCCACCATGAGTGATGTGCAGCTCTTTATCAATCAAGAATCAATCCAAATAGGGATGGACTATAACATGCTCTTCTAAATGTCGATTGCACGTAATTGCCAATACTCTGAATGAGGTAGAAGCCACATAGGTTGAATATACTCAAAGGAATTGATTGTACATCTTTGCTCGGCATTGGTCATAATTTGGCAACCCTCTTGTTCCCATTGGAGATGGAGAGCATATCATTTTCACAAAAAAGAAGAGTCAGAGTTGGCTAACGGTTTCAACTCCTCTAATTCATGGGTTGTTATTGCAGAGACTTTGCTCTTGCTATAGGAGGTGAGCAACCGCTATTTGAGAGCTTGCTCTCGAGAAATCTTGTTGGCAATCAAGTTCTCGATCACCTCGAGAATCTTGACGAACATGAATTCATATTTCTCTTGAGTGCATGGCAAGAAGGAGCATACGTCCATTGCTAATGGCTTGTCGAGGAGGCCTAAATTCAACCATTTGTAGCTTTTAGCAAACATGGTGAAGGTGGCGTCCAAGCATCTGATGCAAGTGACCAAATCGTCCCCCGTTATTTTCTGCTAGCTTTGAGGCCAAAGTTAGGATAGATCTCTACTCATATAGGAGGGTCTAAGGCCTATGGAAGGTTGGGGTTTAGTTGGGTTTAGTTGGGTTTAGTTGGATTGGATAACTTAGCTACTAATGCCTGCTTCATGGGCTCGTCAATGGGGTATCTATCGGCCACTTATGCGATGGGTTGGTCTTGCGGCTCAATTGATGTGATGCTTTCTATTTGTGGAGCAGTTGGAATAATAGAATTGTCAAGTTGAGTCGGTTCAGATGTAGCGGGCTGCAGTTTTGGTCGATAAACTTATTGAGGCTCAATGGGTTTGGTTCCTTTTGGGTTAGTTCGTTTCTCATACCTAGCTGGCTTACAGTCTCATGGAGATAGGCTAGAAGGCAATGGCTAAGGGACATGCGTGCCACTCATAGACTTGAGCAACCAAATCCAATTGGTACCTTTGTAGTAGCCTTGAACACGCAATAGGGCTTTGAACACCCATCGTGGCTTGATCATTTGTTGGCTTCTATAGCACCAGCTTTGTCTCCTAGGCCTAGGGCGTGAAGTTCTAGGATTATAAGTTTGTGTGGGTTGGCTTCTAAGCGACTACGATTGTTGTTTGGGTACCCATTTGGGCTACTACTTAGTGGCTTTGGATGTGTTTGATGAGGGTTGCGGCCGATTTGTTGTGGTGGATTGGGATAAGTCACGACCCTCCTCCTTAGGCTTGGCACTAAATTGCTCTACTGGTGGTGATGTGGCCTTAGATGTGGCCTTAGATGGAGCCACGCTGCCCTTGTTGAAAACCGTCACTATCCAAACATTGCCAATGGTAAGGTGAATACATTGTGAGTCATAGTCGACATTGTAGTGTGCTTGTTTCTTGAATGCACATCCTAGCAGTAATTTCTTACCAATGGCCTTGGTATTAGGCAACATGTAGAAGGTCATTGGTAGGCTTTAAGTCTCAATAAAGACCACTACCTTGCACTTTTCCAATAGTGAATAAGATTACCCCAAACAAGCCGAGTTTAGCATTAGTAGATTGCAATTGGGGGGCTGACCAATGAGGGTCCAATGATCATATGTAAGGATATTAAAGTTAGCTCCTCGTCAATGAGCTCATCAAAGGCATGTGTCTTGTGGGCAGAGACTGATATGCATAAGTAGGCATGTGCTACTGCTTCCCCATCCTCATCCTCTATTTCAATGATAGTGTGGCAACTCTCACATCCATGGGTGGTTCCAGCATGGGAGGCTCTTACAACAAGCAGATGTACTGGAGGGTAGTACTTCTTGAGGCAACTACCATTAAAGAACCCTATGCCCTCTCCCTCGAGAATCTCGAGTTCTACATTGCCAGTTCGACCAATGTTGCAGACCTTGCAAGGTCCCAATCCTCTGAACTTCATCTTCCGCTTATGGCCCTTCACAGAGTACAGTAGCACTAGGTCACCCTGCTCAAAGTCGTATTCTTTGACATGTTTGTCAAACCAACTTTTGCGTCTTGCCTTCTCACAAATTAGTGCATGGATCACTAAGAGTCAACCAGGCATTCTAACTCTACCTGGCATTCCGTCCATGCTTCCTTTCCATCCCATCTCTCTTGTGCTATTGCTACCTCTCAAGTTTGGAACGAAAAACTCCACTAGCAGGATTGCTTTGTTCCATAGGTTAGCTTGAATGGTGTTTGCCCTACGGTTGTCTCATAAGCTATCCTATAGGCCCATAGCATTGTCATGAGCTTATTGTCCCACTCAGTGCGCATGAGGTGGAGACTACCTTAGTCATGACATTTACTAGGATCTTATTCATAGATTCTGCCTGACTGTTAGCAAGAGGGTAATATGGTAAGGATTTCCTATGGATGACCAAGAAGGTGGATATTAAATGGACAATCACTTCATTAATGAAGTGTGTGCCTTGATCACTAACTAGTTTGATGGGGCAGCCAAACCATGAGATCACTTGCTTCCAAAGGAACTCAGTCGTGGTCCTCGCGTCATTCTTCCTGGTGGCCCAAGCTTTAGCCCATTTCATGAGATAATCCATCTCGCTACAATTATGTACCTCGCCTATGAGTACTACACGCTGCAAGATTGATCAGCCCAATGAAGTCAATTCCCCACCTTTCAAAGGGTTGTCATGCTATTACCGAGGTCAACTCCGTTTGTCCTTACTAATGGGGACTTTGGTTCTCTAGCACTCGTCACAATGCTTCACAAACTTAGTTGCATTGCAGAATAGGATGGGCCACCATAGTTGAGATTGTAGCACTTGCATATTGTAGTGTCACCGCTAAAGTGTCCTCCAGCAATTCCACCATGTGCTTCAGTAAGTACATCATGTACCTCGTGCTCACACATGTATCTTTGTAATAACCATCCTATCCTAGTCTATAGAGCTGTCCAGCTATTAAACTGATAGGGCTTAACCTTAAGGATAAGGCACTTTAGGCCTAGCCTTCTCTATAGGTCTCTCAGGCAATCCATGCTCTAGGATTTGAACTATGTCATCTACCCAATACGGTGTTAGATCGGCCCTGAACAAGTCTCTCTCACTGGACATTCTAAAAAGATGTGCATCTGGTAAGTCGCCTACGATGCCCTGGTCAGCAACTTCTCCTGTGGTATACAGGACACATGGTTTGTCATGTAGTGCTACTTACCCTTGCATACAACCACAAAGAAGTCAAACTTTGGAAGCAGAAGTAGCCATCTAGCTATGTGTCATGTATTGCAAGGTTTGATATCTTATGTCTGTCGTTAGGGTGTACCTACACCTACTTGTAGTCGAAGAAGCCATCTAGGAAATTATAGGCTTTCTTCTTCGCTACTCTTTCGAGCATGTGCTCCATGTAGGGTAGTGGATAGTTGTCCCTCTTAGTCACAGCATTAACCTTTTTATAATTCACACACACTTAAATCTTCATGTTCTTCTTTGGGACAATCACTATAGGTGACACCCAGTCTGTGTGCTCAAATGAATCCGACCTTCAATAGCTTATTTAACTCCTCCTTAACAATGTGTCCATGCTTCGGATTCATCGGGTATGGTCTCGCTACTTAACTAGCATTGCATAAGGAGTCATAGAGATGTTATGAGTCACAGCCCTCGAATCTACTCATTTTAGTCAAACACATCTATATACTCTCACATGAGAGCAACCAGATCAACCTCCTCTTGTTCGGTCAGGTCCTCGACTATGAATACGGGTCGAGGCTTTTCACTTCCCCTACTAAGTTGACTTCCTTGACCTTAGCGAGCCCTTCTATCGGTTCACTTGCTTGTTCTTGCCTCTTAGCTCCCAGCAAGATCACTACTCTGTCACCCTTTTTGAACTTTGTGAAATGCTTTGGTAGATCTTGGGGCTTCCTTTGCTCTTCAGCTTCTAACCCCTTTGATTGCATCCTCTTTTCCTCCTTTAACCACCTGTGCCTTAGGTGAACTGGTAGGTCCCCTTTGGTGCATTTGGTCTTAGGTGGTCAGAGTATCTCTAGATCACTCTCGGAGCTCACTTTTGATTTTGAGTTAAACTCACAACCCTCACTAGAAGAAGGAATTTCCCCTGATGGTCGTAGTTTTGAGGCTAATTCAATTGTACAAGAGTGGCACGGTACTTGGTTGAAACCAATTCAGCTTGCTCACGGTCTATTACACCTAGGTATTCCAACCAAGTATGGTCGTATTCCATCCTAACGACTCCTCTTTCAATCCTAAAGACGTTTGCTTTCCATGGCTTGGAGTCTACTTGTATCTATTAGATCACTTGGCCGTCCGTATCATACTCTATTGTATCGACCTCTTTCTCACTTTCCTCGTTCGTAGAGTAGTAGTCTTCATACTCATCATCTGAATCATCATATTCTGACTACTCATCATCTCCCGAGATTTTGCTCTCAGCCTTCTTTTTGTCCATGATTAGTGCCCAATTGTACAACATATTCAAGTCATGCACTTTGGTCCATTTCCACTTTGATTCTCGTCCATGAGGTCCTTGAGAGGTTTGAGATTGGCAGCTGGGTTACCAGCTAGCTCTCTCGTCAAGTATTCAAGAATCCCCTAGAATTCGAATCCGTTAGATGGGACGTGGAAGGGGATAGGTGTTGATCCACTGCTAGAGCTCTTGGCCATCATGCAGAGTGATACTGATGGTGGAATCCTACTCTTCAACAGCAGCTAAGATGGTGTAACTTTATGGGACTCACCAACTACCCTAGTAGTAGCCGGCAGATTGATGGCAGCTAGCACATGCATCTAATCCCGCTCATTCTTGGGGCAAGGGATGTACTTTGTTAGTGGCCTGTAGGAATTGTTGACTTGTGAGTCTCCTTTTAAGATAGCAGAGATGACATCTAGGTCAACCAACATGGTCTTCTAGGTGTCCATCTCGACTCTTACAGCTTTTGATCTATTGCCTAAGAATATTAGACCATTGCCCCAGTCTTCTATCACTTGTGCGTTTCACATCTACGGTCGGCCTAGTAGGATGTCATAGTCCACTCCCTTCATGACTATGAAATTTGCTGAGAACTGGACTTCAGCTATCTTCAAGGGCGTCTTTTAGTACTCCAAATGGCCTAACCTTCATTTGGTTAGCCAACATGACATTAAACCTATAGTGGTCTCCATAGATGGGTTACCCCAAGCCTGTAGGATTGTATGGCTGAGCACACTAACTCTCACTCCTGTATCTACAATTCCTTTCCTTGTAGCATCTCCTAATGCATTGATAGGTAAGACTGTGTGCATCTCTGTGCCTTCCCAAAATGCATTTATGTACAAAGATTTAGGCCTTGAGTTGAGGGTCAAGCTGGGTATGTGCATTGCTGCATCATGGTCAGGCAAGTCGATCGGTCCAAGCTCATCAAGTCTTTCTATCCACCACTTCAACACTTGCCATAGTGTTGGGTTTTACCTAAGCAACTCTCCTAGAGGTAGAGTCATAGGGGCTAATATCAATATCATGAGTAGATTGCCAACCGCTTGCTTTTTGTTAGGCTCTACACTCTTTTGCCAGTGATCTCAACCGGTCTACCTGCCTATGGCATCTAGGCTTTGTTTGTGCGGTGCTACATGGGGTGCAAATACGTATCTCGATCTTAAATGCATAGGGGAGACCGGTGTGTTCACGCTAGAGAGCTCATGGATCTCGTCTTCTATGATAGGTTCCACATCTTTTTGGTGTTCTTGGGCTTCTCTCACCCACTCCTTGACCTTATCCGCTACATCCAATTGGTACATCGAGTCAATATACTCCCCAATCTTGGCACTCCCCTTTCCCATTGTCTTAGGAGCAAATGTTTCCGCTTTTGCATCCGTGACTTGCTTCCCCTTGGGTAATGTGGTGGCACTATCTATCTTAAGCATAACCTTCATCTCATACCTCTTTCTCCTTCTCCATATGGCTCTTGTTCCCTATTGAAGTTGCGTTAAGGCTGCTAGGTCCAGGTAATGAGATACCGGCCTGCTTCATTTATGCTCAGGTCATGACATTCAACGGAATTGGGGTGGCCTCACCATCAAGTGTCTTGACTCCGAACACCCCCAAGGGTATGGATGGCATGATTGGTGGGCTAGTGGAAGGTTTTTGCCTAGGGCATTCGGCATAGAAGTATGTGATCCCGTACTCTGGACATCTCAAGTTATCTTTGTCTCAATTGGCTCGTTCCCCTTTGGGGTAGCGAGATCAGATATGTCCTAGGTGACCACAAGTCCAGTGCGCAATGGTTCTTGGTTCTGTACTCCTAGACCTCTACCTCTTCCCATGCCATCACTAGCACTGGTATGAAATCCATCAAGATGGGGTTACCCTCTTCGTCGTACAAGATGTTCACATATGTTTTGTCCTTATTCGGCTCCTCTATATAATGTATCAGAGTGTCGCTCGATGAATGGGTCACAATGGGTCTAGGTGGTCTAGATATCCTTGTAGGGTTGATGTCCATCCTAGGGATGACTGGCTTTGAGTCGTTGGGTGCTGGGAGAGCTAATGGAGCTCCCCTTCCAAAGTGTGGTGGTCTATTCCCTAAGTAATAAGTCTGATTGTACTGTTACGGGGTGTATGGACATTGTCTTGGCAATCTGCAATGCATCATGTCATGGCCAAACCTACTGCAATTAGCACATGGTCTTGACCTAGGATCCAAGCACTCAGCTAGGAGGTGATTTTCTCCATAATGCATGCATTGCATGTGAGGTCATGTGGGCCTTCTCGCTTCATGTCCGTCAACTCCTAGCTCTGGTCGACACCCTTTCCCTTCTCTTGTATGCTCTGAGTAGGTCTCTTGCTAATGGCCATAGCTCTCTTTGAGGATCTAGAGAAATGCCATCTTAGGTCATGGTTATGGAGCTTCTCTCCTTGAGTAAGTCATCCACACATATGGCTTCTTCAAAGACCCTAACTAGCACATCCCTTTACAGGTTTGAGTTGCTCTCCAAGGCCTTGTAGAGCTCTTTGCTTCAAATTAGGTTTATAAATATAGTGGAGACTGCTCATTCGTTAGGTCATTCTGCCCTGCTAGGATTCTCTTAAAGAGACTCCGCACATGGGTGGCATAGTCTCTGATATCCTCCTTATCCTTTTGGATGGCATTCATCAATATGACGATGAGGTTATCGAAGTATCCGGCTTTAATATCTTGATGAAGATACTCTTGAGGTTATTAAAATTATTACGTTTGGCATTGTCTAGGCTAGTAAACCACATATATCCTTTGTTTCCTAGGCTAAGTCTGAAAGCTTGTGCTCATTGAGCAAGGTTTGTGAGGCCGTTCATCTCACATACTTGCTTGAATTTCTCCACGAAGCTATACAGGTAATTCGCAGGCTGATACTTCTCAAGTTGCTTAGCAATTGTAGGTATTTTGGTCTGGCTCTTAGAGTTTGGCATGATTTCTAGTACTACTAGCAATTTAGTCACTAGGGCTACTCTGCAACTATATTATCTAAGAGTCACTTTGTGAGAAGCTCACTCAGCGTGAGATCAACCTCTAGCACTCTCTCCCTCATAGCATTTGGTCCTGCCTTAGTTCTATTGGCAAGAGCTAAGATGCTCTGGACCTTGCACATTTCTATAACTTGTCTCAATTTCTGAGCTTGCTGCTCTTGGTTATAAGCAGCTATGTTTTGTAGCATTTTCCTTGGCAACTTTCTCTTCCTCAAGATCGGCTATGATGTCCGATGTCCTTAGCTAGTCTACCATGATGCACCATTTTGGTTTGCAGGTCATACCAGTTTACCATTTGCTAAATATTAACTAGGAATACATAGCTCGTCATCTATAGGGTTGATACTAGCTCTCGGCATGTCAAGGTTTCCTGAGCAACTAGGATATCGATCAGATTGATCAAATTGGGTAAAGCTACGTTCCTAATCGTATTAGTTCTCTTTCCCTTCTTCTTCACTTGACAATTTGTAGTTATTCATTTCAAGTTCTCGTCCTCAAGTTGTATCTAACTTCTCAGGGTTTGCTCCTATTAGTGGATTCCTTCCTTACTTAGATGTTGTTAGTGTGTTCCTTGTTATACAAATCAATTTGCAATGTTACACGAACTAGACACACAAGTGGTGGAGTGGACTTTTGCCAAGGACTTTTGCCAAATCAGGCTTTCTATCTTTCCTTGTGTACTTCAAGTGTTTATGTAATGAAGTGTGTGAGTTCAATCATAATCAACACAGATTACACTCCCTTCAATCAATTTTGGCTAGTTGCAGCTCTCTTGTACAAGTGACAACCACTCATAGTGGTCCACTCTAGGTCACTACTACATGTTTGATGTGTGATCTAAAGGGGATAGCAGATTTTGGTTGTCAACTCGGACCTCTATTGGGGTATGGTCAGTGACCATAGTTGCTCTTGGATTGTTAGGTCTCAACCCTCAAGTCAATTAGCTCTATTGCCCTATCTACTCACTTGGGGATCTATTGGGATGTCCTACAGCTAGGGTATGGTCCCTACAAGGTCTAGGAAGGTCCAAAACTACCAAAAACTGATGCTTTGTTCTCTTGTTTGATTTACAGGTTTCACTCTAATTTTTAGAATTGGACATCCAATACTAGCCTATCTAAATTCTAGACCATCTGAATTTGATTTCAGTCCGAATGTGCTGTCCAAGTCCATTTTGTCCAAATCAGATAGTCAGAGTTGTTTGGTTTTGACATGCCAAGTATTGTCCGATTGGATGATCTAATTATGATGTGTCCAAATATGAAAATCGGACAACTTTTGATAGTCGAGAATCAAACAGCCTAACTACATTGGCAAAAATGTGCGTATCACACTCGATGATTCCTCTTAGTCTCTGGCAAGCTCCAAAATCAAACAATAAGAGGTCAGCAGTCAAAACAACCCACTTGTAGCCTCCAAATGTGCCTAGTCACACAAATCAAAGCTCTCCTTGCCTCCCTACTGCCCTGTAACAAACCTATCCATCTCTCTCTCTCTCTCTCTCTCTCTCTCTCTCTCTCTCTCTCTCTCTCTCTCTCTCTCTCTCTCTCTCTCTCTCTCTCTCTCTCTCTCTCTCTCTCTCTCTCTCTCTCTCTCTCTCTCTCTCTCTCTCTCTCTCTCTCTCTCTCTCTCTCTCTCTCAAAAAACCTGAGTGGAGAAATGAGCTCCCCCTTGCTCTCTCTGCCTTTTAAGCCCCTTCTATTTTAGTCTTCCACTCCCCCTCTCTCTCCTTCCCTCTCTCTCAATGCATTGAAGCCCCTTTTTCTCCCTGTTTTATAGCAATAACCCTACTGTTTGTTTCCCTTCTTTTCCTTAGTTTCCCCTACCTAAATGCATCAAAATCACAAGCAAACGCTTATGCTAATCCAGCCTACTCTAAACCTTAAAAACCAAAAAACTTACTTGTAAATAAGATCGAATTCCCTCCGACTCCCTCGCTTCCTACCTATCTCAAGCACCGATTTGGGGCAAACCTTACTTGAATGCTCAATTCAGAACATGCAAGTACTCAAAGCTTGAATCTGTTGGTCCCAATAATGGAACCAAAATGTGGAGCTTATGCTCAACCACCAAGTCCCATGGACCGCTTATTGTTTCAAGTGTTTCAAGCCAAGTGCAATGGCTACCTCTCACATAGTTGTGTGCACTCTCACACCTATGAGTGTAGTGAGCTTATCTTCATGCCCGATCAAGTTGCCTCCTCCCATGGGCTCTCCTGTATCTCCATAATCCAAGATGTGAGCTCAAGCAAGCTCAATCCTAAAGCTCCAAGCTCCAAGCTCCAACGAGATAGGAGAAGAGAAGAGAAGAGAAGAGAAGAGAAGAGAAGAAGAAGAAGAAGAAGAGAGGAGAAGATGGAGAGCTTCTCCACCACATCCCCTCACTCTTACACACTCACTCCCTTTCACTCCCTCTCTCAAGCACAAGCACAAGCAAGGAGGAGGAGGAGAAGAAGAAGAAGAAGAAGAAGAAGAAGAGAGGAGAAGATGGAGAGCTTCTCCACCACAACCCCTCACTCTCACACACTCACTCCCTTACACTCCCTCTCTCAAGCACAAGCACAAGCTAGTTTTGGCCACATACAAGAATGAGCTTCTTCATTCTCTTTTTTCCTTTTAATGCATGCCCTACCTCCTCCTTGGGTGCCTATCTCTTTGTTACATGACCAATCATTTTAGCTTAGGTCCTCTTTCCCTATTCCCTTCCTATTTACACTATTCCTTCATCTATGCCCGTCTACATTCACAAATTATACACGAGGGACACACAAGCATGACCTTCTTTATTCACTTTTTCCCTTTTATACATGCCCTACCTCCTCCTTGGGCGCCCATATCTTTTTTACATAACCGGTCATTTTAGCCTCGGTCCTCTTTCCCTATTCACCCATGCCCATCTACATTTACAATTTGCACAAGGGGGAGCTTGGCGCTCTTTTGTAAGGATTTAGGGTGCGCTTTTATATTTAAGATGTGCCTTTCCCCTTTTGCAATCGCCTTGGAATTTTAAATTTGCTCCTTGCGCTTTTAGCCCTTTTCCTCCTAATTTTTCATTGGGCCGCCTTTTCCCGCTTTGTCCTGCATCTTTTTTATTTTCTTTTGCTTTCTTTGCATCAAGGTTAGCAACCTTGTGTGGGCCTAGTTTCTATTTTCACTCTCGTAGAGAAAATGGGCCATGTGAATAAGACCCACTATATTGTGGTAATCAACACCATAACCTTAGCCTTACCAAGGCTAACTAAGAATCCATTATCATGTGCATAGAAGTATAGCACATCCAAATGTCTTTGTAGCCCCTATGGGAAATCAGCTTATCAACATGATATCATCTGCATACAAAAAGAATGGTATCCACGTATTGACCAATGGAGCTTCTCTATCCCCTCATTTGAAAGTGTAATCAAATACCTCATCAATGTATAGCCTAGAAAGTGTTGATGAGAGAGGGCATCCTTGCTATAGTCCAATGGTGGAATGTACACGATCTAAGAACCCCTCAAGTGTCTAGACTCTGCCAACCACCTACTCATATAATGCTCAAATACTCTAAGTGAGCTCTCTATGTACAATGAGGCTCATGAGCTCTACCCTCCTCAATAATGACTCCTTATGTGAAACATATGATCCAACATCAAAAAATCTCTCCCAAATCTAGTTTGCCCCTGTGTTCTAAGGCTTGCTCTCTCTCTCTCTATTAACTCAATTCTTACTCGAGTATGAAGGCATATAGTTTTGCATATGTGTGACCATCAACCATGACCATATAGTAGTTACTGGGTAAGGTAGGATCCCTTGACTTAAGAATGGATAGAACGGTATTAGTGCTCCAGCACTCAAGGAAGCATTCTCACATGGCTCTATTAAACATGCATACCAAGATTTTTGCCACATTATCTCGAATATCTATCAAGTGCTCAACTACTAATCTATCAAACATGTATACAAAGATTTTTGCCACATTATCTCTAATATCTATGAAGTGCTCAACTACTAATCTATCAAACATGTATACCAAGATTTTATCTACATTATTTCTAATATCTATCTAGTGCTCAACTACTAATCTATCATGATCATGTGCCTTACTAGTGCATAGCCTATTAATGGCTTTTTGCACCATGCCCTCCATGAAGAAGTTAGCTAACTATGGGTTGTTAATGGATGCAAGGGAAGGGGCTATCATTAGCCTGCTTGCATATTGCCTCCATATGTCAAATTTGATAAGCATGGCAAGGCAATGCTTTCTAAAAAGTCTTCATGCCTCGTTGAAATCTTGTCTCAAAAATAGCTAATAAACATATCTCTCTAGCTAGGTGAGGTAGGCTCTCTTCTTCCATCCTATGAGGCATCTAAAGAGTACCTTTACTTATTTGAGGGTAGTAGATCCCACTGCTACATCCTTCTCTAAATAAGCTCTTGTCTCCCAAAACTCATCGTCATTCTAATTGTTCTAGGGCATCAACCTAGAAGGAGGTTGCTATGTAGGTCGTGAGTGGGGGGAAAGTTGTCCTTGATGTTCCATGTAACCCTCACTAAAATGTTGAGTGCGTCAAGATAGTGGAGTGTGGGGTCAATCTCATATACTAGTCTGAAGGTCTCTCTTGAGTAGATGCACATTGCCTTCCTAGAAAATTAGTATCTCGAGTGTATGGGAACTACATGGGGGGGGTTGTTATCCTATGTGTACAAAAGATCCACTATGGATGAGAGGTAGTCATGAATGAGCTACAACTCTGAGAGGGTGTTGGGACAATGTGAGAGTGTAGATATTAGGGATGAGCATGGGGGGAGCTCATACATAGTCCACCATGCTACTACCATGTTGATAGGGGTAACATGTGTTATGTCATTATCGCCAAATGAGGGGAATCTAGTTATGTCATTATCGCCAAACCATGTGTTGTACCCATCCCAATGAGGTAGTGTCGTACTTCATGTCCTGTGAGGTATGCTCCATCCCCAAATCTCATAAATCCAACTCTTGTAACATCTCCTCTAACATGTCAAAAAAGCATGCTAGTGGCAAGATGTTCGAGCATTAAAGTCCCCCAATAGGATGATATCAACCTCTCTAGAGAACTCCTAGATGTCGTCCAAAATTGTATATGATGATTGCCCCTTAAGGAGGCATATCTAGATGTCCTAGGAGGAAAGTAGCATATGGCAATGTAGAAGGAGTGTTCCTCCCCACGTACTCTCACCCACATATATTTGGATTTCTCATCTCGACAAACTACCTAGATTTGTGGTTAGAGTTCCTCCTTGGATAGCACCACCACCCCTCCTAAACCTTAGTACCATGCATGCTACATATCTACATCTTGTATGTTGATTCCCACCTATCTCCAATTATGGGTGGTAAGTGCTATGGGTCCCTAGTGTGTCTCTAAATAGAAAATGATCCCCAATATCAAAAAGTCTCCTTGAATGCACCTACGTCCAACCATAATGGTCCATTATAGTTCCACATTGCTAACTTTAGGCTAGTTCCATAGGTTTTGCACCATCATTTGGTGTGTTTCTATAGGATCACTACTATTTCTTCCTTGTAGCAAGCCATGTTACCTTCCTCCCGAGGTGTCTAAATTTGGGGCAAAACTTTCATGTGAGCTAGTTGAGTGGGGATGAGGTCATCTCCCAAGAATACACATATTCCCTTTAGTGTCTTGCCCTTTGCTAGAAAATCCTTCCTATCCTCTAATGTGAGTGTAATATTCCCGCTCGAAATATTACCAAACTTGACTCCCCGCATGCCGCGTAAACCCTGTGCAAGGTTATCTTCTGCATTGTAGTTGCCGGTAGTTTAATCTGTAACCTGCACGCGTGAAAACGGGACCTCCGCATTGGCAAATCAAGCCTGGGGGTTCAAATCCGCATAACCGCGGGGAAACACCCTCTTGGGAGGGGCAAAATGAATAATATTAATGCAACTTTTTTTATGTTTATCCCTTTCCCCCAGCCGATGCATGGCTAGAGGAGAGGGAGTGTGGAGAGGGATGGGCTAGGTGGAGTTGTGGTCTGCATGAGGAGGGGGGAAACCATGCAGAGGCCACGTGGGGAGCTTCTCTCCCCACCCCCTTAAGGCCTATATAAACCCTCCTTAGTGGGCAGGAGGGAAGGACGGAGAGGATGATGCCATGCTGCAGTTCGAGGGGAGAGGAATCGCTACCACCGCTTGCTGTAGCTGCTACCGTGTCGTGGAAGGCCGCCGTCTGTCGTGGAGGGTGCCAAGATCGCCACCAGCTCTGCCGATGCAGCACGCTGCCGCCATCACGATCAGTAATCGCCCTATCGTCATATTCTTTCCCCCCTCAATCATTTTGACCCACGTGCTTCCTAGGGAAGCAGAAGCTTCCCAGAGCTTTGGAAGCTTCTAAAAAAAACAAGGCTTAAGGCCTTGTGCACACGGGTTCCAACCCGGGTGTTAAAAGCCTTCCCTTAAAGCCCATTTCCCATTAGCTTATTTCCCGCAGCTCCATTCGTAGGAGCCCCTTTCCACAAACAAGCTTCAAATCCCACAAGTCTGCTCGTGAAAACCCCAATTCCTACAAGCCCTCATAAAGCTCTATTTTCTCAAGTTCTCATCCGAAGTTCGATGAGGGTATCTCCTACGTACGAGGGAGAAGGGTAAGATTTGGAGGCTGCTTACGAAGGCTGAGGAGTTTCACCAATTGCGTAAGGGTAAAGGCAAACCGGAAGTCTGTAATTACGGCCACGATGGCCCCCAAGAAGTCGCAAGTCACGCTTGTGGGAGGATCTTCTCCTAACATTCACATGGGCATTTCCACGAGCCCACAAGCCCAGGTTTTTTTTTTCGATTTTGATTTCACGCAAAAGTATTGCATCAATCACGATAACTTCATGGACTAGGAAGCACCTATGCATGTCAAATTCACCTAGCCTAGTTAAATGCAATTGGAAATAAATTGACTATTTGAACAATTACTAGAATTAGTTCATGACATGAAATTGGGTCATTGGTATTTTCAATATAAAGAAATGGTCTATCCATCTAACGTCCTTACTAGTATGTTGCCCTGTCATGCGTTCTAAAGTGATGAGCCTAGAACACCTATTGCCTATCATTATAAGGTTGAAATTATTAAGTGCACCTTTGACTAGACATGGAAAGATTAAGCGTATGTCGCATTTTTAAGCAATATCTTCATTGTAATGATTCATTAAGGAAAGTCGTTAACACCCATAGGAAATAGCAGAGCATGGAAAATGATTCTATGAGCTTGCATGGAATACGTTAGCTCTAGCTTTAATTGGCATGAATTTCATTTAGCTACGTTGTAGTTAGGAAAGGATTGCATGTTGCACATTCATCGTACGCAAAATTTCATTTCATCGAGTTGTATTTAGGGAAAGGCTGCATGGTTTATTAAAGCATGAAATTTTAAAAGCTTAGAAAAAGAATTGTGGGCATGATTCTTGAATGTAAGTCCTAGTAGGTTCAATGGAAGTTATTCTGCAATTTATCATGCGTAGTTAGGGTTATTGCGAATTTAGTGGTACGAAGAAGCAATGAATCACGTGTTTACGTGTATTGTGATATGTTGCATCTAGTTTCTCCTTTAGATTAGGTTAACATCTCTAGGAATGGTTCGTCCTTGTCGCAAATCAAGTAGATCGAATTATCTAAATCACCTAACCCACAAGGGATTCGTATAGGCATGGTTCAATCGATACGATAAATACCCCAAGTGCTAACTAGGGTTTAGCACGTTAAGGACTCGTTCTAGTTTCACACTTGTTGCCAAGTTGAAACCCTTGAACCGAAGGTCCTATCCACATTCGCGGAATGTTGGGTCAATTGGACGCTCATGCAAATAATGATCTAGGGTTTCTACCCTAAGGATCATTCGTTCAAAAGTTAAAACTCGGTTTGAGTTTGGAATCCCTAGGACCCCGATCGTTGTCGGCCTAGTGCAATTAGGATGGATTGGGTAAGAAGACAATCTAAACCCTACTTCTTGTCAAATCATAATTCCTTGACCAGAAAACACCGTTCAATGGGTGAAATGATCCCTTGAAATAGATGCGACACTTGTGCAACAAATTGCAACATCGCATGGTCTTGTGGTTTGATCACAAGAGAGTTTTGCCATTCCTTGGAACGAGGTTGGCAGGTTCTTGCGCTAGTTTAATGTGCAAGAGGATGAGTAGTCATCCTGTTATATCACCTTTCTTGGGAAAAATTGCCAAGTTAAGGGAAGTTAGGTATTTGCTTGGAAGCAAAGGATCAATCAATTTAAAGCGACATGGTCGCCAGGATTTATTGTTAATAAAACATAAGGTATTTGTTTAAGTTGGGTTAACATGGTATGGCCCTAACCCAAGGACAAAAGGGTTAACAAACAAACCCTTGGGGATCTTGCCAAGTTGCAATTGATCCCGGATCGAATGTTGGATGCATTCGAAGAGAAGGATTCACTCCTTAGCAGCTGGCCAAATAAACAACCTCTAGAAATGATTGTGCTTGTAACAGTTTAGGAGCACTGTTTGCATTGTTTGCTCAAGGAACTAAAGGATGGAAATATATTTAATGCTTCAGGTTGAAGTCCTGAAGGGATAGGCAGCTTCAGTTACCCCCGACTGTCTACCTGACCCTAACCAAGGGGGTTGTTAGCCGCGCCGGGAACGTGGACTGAACCCCTACGTGAGGTCTCTCCGTTGAGTGCTACTTGGAGCAGGAGGATGCTTGGGTGCCAGGGGGCTCTGGTCGTAAATCCCTTGCCTTTTAGGCCCTGCACAAAAGGCCAATGTGACTCGAGATTGGATCTCGAGGCCTGCATACTAGTCTACGGGTAGAATCTTGGATTAGTAATCCCTGTGGATTGCTGGATAGCCTTCGGGTGGATTATGGATTAGCTTGTGGGCTCGATTTTATAGATGTACTCCAAAGATAAATAAGATAACCTGTTGAAAAGGAACTTGTTTGAGACTATTTTTCTATGTCAAGTGCTAAGATTACGTGAAGGAACCAGTGCTTAACTGGCTAATTAAGGAAGTTGTTTTATGTGTGTCTAAACTAAATGTGGTAGGTAATTAGACAACTAAAGCAACCCTGAGGAAAGTGCGATGGATGTGGCCATAGGTCCATCCTACGGATGGGTGGTCCCGGTTGGCCGAGAACTTTTCTCAATCGAAGTGGACAGCAAGGAGCTCTTCTCAAAGGAAATGAACAGCAAGGGCGTTGACCTAAAGTTTAGGTTACTAGAATCCCGATTTATGTTGTTTTAGGGGAACGGAATGGGACTATGCCTTATGGGCAGAGAGGTCAAGCCTTGCATCCCTCTCATTTCCCATTCTCCTTGAACCAAGTGCAACATGATTCCGCTTCGTCCCTGGCAGTTTCTGCGTAAAGTAGTTCGCTTGGGGTTCGACGCTAACTGCTGTTTAGGAAAGTGACTGTTAGGGGAAACCCTGATTCAAGTCGGTCCTAAGTGGGAATGGCCGGAATACTTCCGCTACGTGGCAGATGCGGGAAGTCCTAGATCGCAAACCCCATAACATTCCATGGGAGTGCCGGGCGGAGCATTCTAGACTTTCTTTCCGATGGACTGCTAAGATGTGTCCTGAAAGGGAACAGGTGGACACGTTACAATGAGCAAGCACATGATGAGAGTTGGCTCTTTCAAGCTTTCCCCAATTCCATTTTGTTCATCTAGCTTCTTGCCTAGCCTTCTAGTTTATGTGTGCATTCTTTCTGTGATACTATCCTTCCATACAACTCCTTAGTGTCTTTTCACCATGCTACTAGCTAGTTTTTTCTTTTCTTTCATTATCAATATTTAAATACAAATATCTTTCTCTTGTTGTAATATTTATCTACAAACACTTGTATCATTTTACAAACAATTGTAACTTATGGTCTCATAAGTCATTATGGCCCATTGTAGACATTAATACATCATGTCATCTATATATCTATGTGTGTGTGTGTGTGTGTGTGTGTGTGTGTGTGTGTGTGTGTGTGTGTGTGTGTGTGTGTGTGTGTGTGTGTGTGTGTGTGTGTGTGTGTGTGTGTGTGTGTGTGGCACAATGAGAGAGAGAGAGAGAGAGAGAGAGAGAGAGAGAGAGAGAGAGAAAGAATGTGTTTGTATGTACACATGAGTTGAAGAAAAATGGTTCTCTCTATATATATTTGTGTGTGTGTGCACGTGTGCATGTGCACATAGAACCACATGTAAAGGTGGTAGACATTTCAACTCGTGGTCATCAATAAAATAGAATCAACATTTGGCAACATAAAATTACATTTGAACTCGTTGGTACATCATAAATTTATCTATACATGTATGCCCCACTAAATAAGGCGTGGCTAAAAGGAATACCCAATTGTTGCTTCCAAGGTAGTTGAATTGGCCTAAAATCAACTCCTCTCCATCGCATGAATGGTATATCACAAAGTTGATATCCATGGATGTAAGGTACCTACCCTTAGCCAAGCAATAGGATGCAACCTTTAGTAGTGGCTTAGACACCTCTCCACGAGAAAGACTGCTCAAGCCCCATAACAAGCATAAACCTAACTAATCAAGTGGTGTCTAAATCTATCTCACAATAAGCCATCAAGTCTCAACCCAAAAATATCAAATCTAAGGGTCCCTAAACTTTTAATGTAACTCTTAGAATAATAGTCTAATAGCCCTCCTAAAGAGAGCACTTAGCAATCTCTCAAGGAAGAGGGCAACCAACACCACACTTGTTCAATAGAGTATGAAACAAGGGGAGTGATGGATCAACCCCTCTGTTGTGGCATAGTCAACACTCAATTCCATTAAACTAATGTTAGTATGTTTAGGGATCATACATCTCACCATAGGTAGGTAGTAAGGCATCAAAGTGATCGATTGCCCTCTTTGGACCCAACACTCGACCCTTCCACTCCTTTGAAGAATGTTGCACATTAGATTGAGATCCAATCGCCACCTAGCTGGTAAGTAGCTTTATTCTCAAGAACTACCCAACAAATAGCTCAGTCCAATCTACCTGCAATTGCTTCTCGTTTCTACAACCCAATTGGTAGCTCTATTTAACCCATTGGTGACCATGGTCTAACCATCGGTGATTCTTATCCTCCAAGGTTTGAGTGTACCTTGGATACCCCCAACCTTACTAGCAGCTCTCCTTGGCTCCACCAATGTAGGGGAGAAAGTCAATAAATAAGAGAATATTCTCAAATACACTTCTAAGCATGATGCCATACTTTTCTTGCTTTTCCCAAATCATCATTTTCTCTAACAATAATCAATCTAGCTTTAATTCCAATATTACCACACAATAACCATTCCTAAACCAATTGTTGATAGTTTGATTATTTTGCATGTTGATCGTGATGTGCACAAGGATGGCATTAGCAGCTTTCGTGTTGGTGTTTGCCACATGTAGCCTCCTTGGTGAGAGAGAGAGAGAGAGAGAGAGAGAGAGAGAGAGAGAGAGAGAGAGAGAGAGAGAGAGAGAGAGAGAGAGAGAGAGAGAGAGAGAGAGAGAGAGAGAGAGAGAGAGAGAGAGAGAGAGAGGAATATGAATGTTCATGTATATGATATCACTTGTGTGTGTGCAACTGAATCACTAACAACATGATAATATTATAAAATATGAGCACATAAGGTCCATTTTAGTGAGATAAAGAAGTTAAAGAAAGTACCACCAATGTGTTATTGGGGGGAGAGAAAGAGAGAGAGGAGAAATTATAAATGAGAGAGTTGAAGGAGAAAAATAGCCATACACACATGCATACGTACATGTGTGTGTGTGTGTGTGTGTGTGTGTGTGTGTGTGTGTGTGTGTGTGTGTGTGTGTGTGTGTGTGTGTGTGTGTGTGTGTGTGTGTGTGTGTGTGTGTGTGTGTGTGTGTGTGTGTGTGTGTGTGTGTGTGTGTGTGTGTGTGTGTGTGTGTGTGTGTGTGTGTGTGTGTGTGTGTGTGTGTGTGTGTGTGTGTGTGTGTGTGTGTGTGTGTGTGTGTGTGTGTGTGTGTGTGTGTGCACGCGCGCGTGCGTGCATGCATGCATGCGCACGTGCACGCATACATGTGTTACAAAGAAGCATTAACATGAAGATGTTTACCATAAATTTAGAAACAAGCAATTGTAAAAAACAATTAGCTGCTTCCAAGGTGCATGAGGGAAGACTCTTATTAAGATATTTCAACCTTCCAACTATACAAATGCAACTTTTGCAAAAGAAGAGAATCCTTTTATTTATATAAAGAGATTACAACTGTTTACCGGATATGTATCACCAACAAAGTATGCCACAATATGAGTTACTAGGGGTAAAACATGGTACTTGCATCCATGCAGACAAAGCGAGTAAGAACTAGAACTTCAAATGCATATTAAAGGTGTCACAATGACCTTACCTAGCTATCATCCTTGTCAACTCTTACAATTGTTTACCTAATTGGTGTCCATGGTGCATAAACTGTGTTGTTCAAGTTGCTAGATTCTTGCAAATTTAAAGCAAATAGAAAGTGGCGAATGTATGCTTTAGAGCATAGGGTGTCTTACAAGGTTTTTATAGTGGAGGTTTGCTCCACTTCGTAAGCTGATGAAGGGGATGGGATGTTTAAGATATTGTAAAAGAAGGGTAGGGTATGTAGCTAGGGGGAGATATCTAGTGTGGGGAACCAAGGCATAAGGGATAGGGAAGATGGGATAATGAGAGGTGCGGGTGAATGTGGAATTAGGATAACTAATAGAGACATACTATAGAAGTTATCCACCTTTTTTTATAAGTATATAAAAGAGAAGGAATTGTTAGTGTGAATCATTAGAATAAATATTTTTAGTTTATTTTTAAAAAAATTATCTAACAAGCTACACCACCATATATACGTGTATTGGAAGAAAGAGAAAGAGAGGGCAAGAAAGATAGTGTGTGAGTGAGTAAGATACTAGTGAGAAAGAAAGAGAGAGAGATACACCTTATACCAATTAAGAAAGAGAGAGAGATACACCTTATACTAATTAAGTAAGAATGTGTGTGCCCAAGTGTATCTTCTTTTTATGCCAAATAGTTCTTCCATGACAACTTTTCTTTTTGTAATCTAGACTCATATTAAAGAGATGTGTATTTACTAATATGATAAAAAATCTATTGCATATTCCATTTTAGTTTTGCAATAGTAATTATCCTAAGGTGTAATATTCCATAACCAATGACTACTTTTAGCATGAAAGCCTAACCGAAAGGTTTCATTTGATTTTTAGAGATTCATAAAGAGGGAGAAACTATATGAGACTTATTGGCACTCAAAAGTCGATTTAGGATGATGTAATAAGAATCAATTGAATATACAATAAAATCCTACAAATTTAGATCAAATCCCCAAAAAACACAATATTAGAGAATTTGGGAATTTCCCAAGTCCCAATTTCAAATAAGTGATAAACATTTAACCACGTGGCTAAATCTTAATTCATATTTGAAATCGGGATTTGGGAAGATAACTTATATTAGGGTAGACTCTACCTTTAAGTAAGACAATAAGATTTGACCCATGTGTTCAAATAATAAAGGTATTGGGGCTTCCCAAAGTGCATGGAAATTTCCAAATTCCCTAGTATAGTGTGAAAATGTGATAGTGTTTAATAGTAGTTATAAAGCTTTGAAAGATCTACAATTTTACTTTATCAATCTTGTACAACTTTTTTATTTGATTAGATTATGTAAGGATAGTTCTAGCATCCTTTCTTCTCTCCATGTAACCAAAGGATACCTTCTTTCCAAGCCACTTCACAACTTGACTCTCCAAAAGCATGATCGCATCATAAGAGTTATCTTCTATAACAACTTTTGGTAGATAGTATTGATTGGATATATTTCATAGATTATTATAGTTAGAAATGGTTTGAAAGTTCAAGATTCCCATGCTTTGGCCGATGAGATTTTCTCACATTATTGTAGTATGATTGCTAAAGATGGCATGGGAATGAAGGTAGGTGAGAGTGTAGAAAAAACAAAAGGTTTTGGCTAGATGAGGTGGGTTATTGGTGAACCTTTGTCAAAGTCTATTCTTTTTATGGTTGCTTTGCTTTTAGGTATAGTGACCTTCCAAAACCTATAATATTTAAAACAAAAGGCAAGCTTCTTAAAGCTCAATAAATAGTCTTGTCATAATTATATCTAAGTTTGAATATCTAATGTTTGATAACTTTCTTGTAGAAAGAATCATGTTTCATGTGGAAATCAAAAGAGGCTAGTGGTATCGACACAAGTTTGAAGGGATAGATATACTATGGATGAACCTAAAGCTAATAGGAAGTTCAAAAGTTTTCCTTGATTGATATAAAATGGAAAGCTTTTACACTTTGTGTTGTGTCTATTAAGATCATTCTCATACCTAAACTAATTTATTAATAGGTATTGGAAGGCTTGTCTACCTTGCTTTGTATCTTTTGAGATCATAGTTATACCCAATAGTTATGATATTTTCCCTTTAGTTCTTTATCACACGAGAAAAATAAATCTTGATGAAATTGAAAAAAAAATTATAACTTAGATATGCTTAGATCTTCAAAGAAGGAAACTCTTTGTGATACTTGAAATAGAGGCATCATCTCATTCTTGTTACTTAGATTGGAAATAAAATAGACCAGTAAAAGGTATCTTATTGGCAAAGGCTAAGACCCAATATTAAAATCATGACTCAAATTAAGTGAAACTTATGATTATGGTTTGGAATAATACTTGTGCACAAGTCTACTGTCATATTGCTTGTCGCATTGAAAGGAATGCTTGGACTAATTGTGGATTCTAAGAAATTATTCATCCAACATAGGTTAACTCTTGGATTATGCACACATAAGATCTCCCCTAAGGTTAATTATGCTAGCTCTTCACCAAGGAGTTGGATTACCACTTTGGAAACTAGAACTAAGGAGGTACTGCAAGGAGCCATGGGTGCTCTGCTATAATTCCTTGGATGTTTTATGACTAGCTCACCACATACAAGCTTGGGTGGATCTCTTGGAAAGCCTCGATGCTAGTAGATGAGGGCAAACTTGGTGGTTTTTATGGGGTTTGGGTAGTCTTAATATAGACTAAAACAATTATTACAATCAATATTAAGTATAATAATTTTGAATAAATAGGTTATTTTCTAAAAGAACTACTTTTCCTTGTACTTGTGTTTGTGCTTAACTTATGTGAAGGAACACTATTTATTGGGCTGATTAAAGAAGTTTTTTTTATATGTCAAATTAAAATGTGTTAGGGTAATTAGAAAACTAAAACTACTCCTTAAGGGAAGCTAGTGATTAGATTCTCGACGAATCTTCCCTATGATAGGGTCATCTCAATTAGCTAAGAGGCTTCCATGGAAAATTTAAAAAGTTAGATTAGGATAGGTTAAGAAGGGCCAAATGCTAATTGTCCTAGTGTGTTGTCTAGATCCCAATCAATGCTATTTTAAGGGGTTGAAGTCGAGACTATGCCTTATAGGTGGAGGGGTTAATGCATACCACTCCTTTTCATTTCTCACTCTTTGAATGAAGTACGGAAATGGTTTGCTTCTATTTGAGGAATGATAGCAAATCAACCACGTCAAAACTAACACTAGATAATGTTGATAAGAGACCTTAATATTAATTTAAGTATTATTTTATGTCGATCGTTATGGGTTTGAAGTGGAGCTTCCCCTATGAGGTAGACTCAAGCAATTCGAGGGTACAAATGTTTGATTATTCCAAGGGAGTTTCCAACAAAAGTTAGCTTGGTTACCTCTTCATACACTACCAAAAATTGATACCATCATGATTTTAGATAGGCAATCAGAGTGAAGGAGAAATTTGTTATGATTCAATTTTCCATTAATGCTTAATGAATTTGTATTAGAATGATGAAGCTTAGGAGTCTTTTCTTGTATTCTAAGCTATGTTTACTTTGGCCATGCACTCTCCAGATTTTGAATGGAGGGATAGGTTTATGCACACCTTAGATCATATTTATGATTCGTCCCCATTATATAATGAAAGGTGTTGGATATGAAATGGCATGTATTACTCCATCAATGCCAATCGTTTTCCCTATATTTGAGCCATACTCCTTAAGTGAATAAGTGGATGGAAAACATAAAATTTGTTAAAACTTTTCTTTTTAAAAAATCTAGTGTTGACCATATTACTTTAATAGAAAGAGAGCACAATCATCTAAATTGTTATATTTATGACAAAGTAACTAAAGTGATTCCTACTGATAAAGTTGCTATTCTAGGTCGTTCTTACTATCAAAATTATTGTAAAGAAAGTTATCCAAACCTTCCTTCCAAACATAGACTCCCAAAATGTTTTGTCAAATCTCCATTCTACCATACTTTTGATGTATTAGATTTCTACAAGTAGATCCTTATTATAAGATGATACATAAAAGACTCAAATGGATCTTTATTTAACCAAATCTAAACATGATACAATGAAAGTGGATTAAAGTCTTACAAGAGTATAATTTTGAGATTAAAAACATGCTAGGCGAGGAGAATGTAGTATCAAATACTTTGAGCTATAAGGCATTCCTCAATGCTCTCACTGTGAAACAACTCGAGGGTAGAATCACCAACCGCCATGGTATCAATACTAAGTAACCCCATCATCCAAATGAAAAAAGAAGAAGCTACAAAGAACCCTATATATTAGTAATTAATATGAATGTTTAACTCAAGGATCAATATCCTAAGTTGCATCTTAAGTATCGAGACTTCTCTATTGAGGAAGATCTTGTGTATTTTAAGAATAGACTATGCATTCCTTCGAGTCATGAATTGAGGAAGAAGATAACCTAGGAAATGCATGATTCTCTATTCTTAGGTTAGCCTAGCTATGCCAAGACACTTAATATAGTTAGAAAATTCTATAATTGGGAAAAGCCTAGAGGTAATGTACTTAAGTGTGTCACTGAATACTTAAGCTGCCAAATGGTGAAAGCAAAGTGCACTAAAATACGAGGCAAACTTCATCCCCTTAACATTCCTCAAATTAAGTGGGAGTTCATTAGTATGGATTTTTTGGTAGGGTTGCCTTCAATCTAGGGAGGATATAACTCTATCATGGTGATTGTGGATATGCTAATAGAGATTGCTCATCTCATTCCCATTGAGACAAACTTCAAGGCTTTAGATATTGCATGGTTGTTTGTCAAGGAAATCTTTAAGCTTCATGGGTTGCCAAAAAGGAATTGTCATTGAGATCAAGATTCCCTCTTTACTTCTTGATCCTTTAAGAGCCTATTTGAAGATATTGGTACACAACTATGCTTTAGTATAGCATATCACCCTCACACCGATGGCTAAATAGAGGAAGTCAATCAAGTCATAGAAAGGGCATATAATTGCAAAGAACCTAAGCAGTGGATGTAATATCTACACTAAGTGAAATTTGCTTACAATACCTCTTACCACCAAAGCATTAAGATGACTCCATTCTAGGCTTTGTATGGGCAAGACTATCCCACCCCACTCAACTTTTTCAATCTAATAATAAAGATAGAAACCTTCAAGAAGATGCCAGAGGAGATGGATGAACAAGTTAAGGCCATAAGATAGGATATTCAAGCAACTAAGGATCATTGAAAAGCCTATATCAAAGCAAGAAGAGAGGAGTGGATCTTCAAAGAATGAGACATGGTATTTTTCTATGTCCTTCCAAAGAAGAGCTCTTTCATATTTTGGCCATAACTTTTGTATATGATATCAAATTCTTGTGTTCTATAGCTAGAAATAAATAGCACGACATGAACTACAAAGTTAACCACTTATAGATTGATTTTGTGTAATTTTTAGTTCTCTATTTTATACAAAACGAAAGGTTTTGGTTTGGATAGTAAATAGTGAATTCCATAATGCATGTTTCATGCTTCAAGGATGCTATTTAGTGCCCATATGACATGGTTATGCTTTGGGATACTACTTGGATTATTTAGAGCTTAATTAGCTTAGTTTTGTAGAGGTTTAGTGTTGTCATAATAGTTTGGATAGCAAGCATACAATAGTGAGCTTCATGCTTTGAATGTATATTCTGTCTAGATGATATTTCACATATGTTATATGTCTATAGTTTATGATATGCTTTAGCACTTGGATTTGAGCTATATTTGATGTATTTGGGCTTTGGTCAGTTGCTTTGAGCTTCTATGCTTACTCACTTAAACGAGTATTGAAGCTTCATTAAACACTTATGCTCTCGGATGTATTTGTGATGCGCTTGAGCTTCCCATATGCTTTGATGTATAAGTCTTGAGCTTTTCTTTCTCACTTTGCACTTTGATTTCACTTCCAATGGGAGATGCTTGTATATACTTGGCAGAGCTTGATTCTTTGAGACAGCGAGACGCTTGGTTCATGTATATGCTCTCTTGTATGCTATTGATGCAATTATCTTCACTTGTGGGCCAATTTGATTCCATATGCTTTGGACACTGGCACACTTACCTTTGTCAATAGTTTGTTAGTAATGTATATGCTTATGGGATGTATGGTTATTGACTCCCTTGAGTTTATGATAGCTTAGGATCGGTAGTATGCCTAGTCACTATCTAGTTGCTTTTACATATTCAAGTAATTACCCAAATATTCTTGGCAGTGGGAGCTTGGTGTTTCTTATTTATTTTCCCATAGTAGTCTTGGTTATACTACTGTATTTATTATAGTAGTGCTATAATCATAGTTTTCAGCATTAGCTTGGAGAGTAGACATGTACTTTGGTAGTTTATTTCTTGCAGCCTAGTAGACAACTCTCTATACTTTGGTATTCTCTCATGTTTTATCCTTGTTTTGGTTGAGTTTTGGGGGCTAATTTACACTCATTTATAGCAATCCATTCTCTTGCATTTTGCATTGACATATTGACATTATAGCTGGTTCTTTGAATAATAGTGTTATTTTCAAGATTCAAAAGATTAATGGTATAAATTTTACCTATTGAACCATAGCATTTTTGGGTTGAGGCAATTACTACTACTATACACTTGATAAATAGATCCTCATACACTGCTAGTGGTTGTCAGGTTGCAGATCACATAAAGTGGTCTGGAAAACCTCTATCATATGCTCATTTGTGTGTATTTGAATGTGAGGCTTTTTGCCATGTTCAAAAGGATCAATGTAATAAGTTGGATCCTAAATCAATGAGATGCATCTTTCTTGGTCATGGGGATGCACATGAAATAGGCTATTGCCTATGGGATCCATAGGCTAGGAATATCATCCATAGCCATGATATTGTTTTCCACGAGGAGAACATGCATAAGTAGCCTAAGCTGGTAGATGGTGATGTTTTAGGAGGAGCTTCCTATTACCATACAACTAGCTAGACATCTTATAGCTAATATTTCGGTGATCCATGACCATGATGTTGGACAAGATATACATGCCTCATGGTGTGCTTTGAGATAGTCTACTAGAAATAAACGTTAACTTGATCGGTTTAAGCCCTCCGTGAAATATGTTATGTTGACAAATTTTGGTAAGCATGTTACTTATGAGGAGGCCATACGTAGAGGTGATAGTCGCTCTTAGGAGAGAGCCATGCATTCAGAGTATGACTCATTGTGCAGAGAAACCATATATGGGATTTGATTCCTTTGCCCAATAAAAAGCATGCATTGCTGTGCAAGTGGGTGTACAAGTTGAAGAGTACCCCTAAACACCCCAAGCCAGCATACAAGGCTGATTGGTTGCTAAGGGTTTTAAGCAAGAGCATAATATCGACCTTGATAAGGTCTTTTCTCCTGTAGTCAAGATGACTACCTTATGCTTGGTATTTGTGTTGATTGCTCAGTTAGATTAGGATCTCTATCAAATGGATGTTAAGATAGTGTTCTTATGTGGGGACATGCATGATGAGATTTATATGCAATAGCCTATGGGCTTTCAGAGAAAGGGCAAGGAGCACCTAGTGTGCAAGTTGAGAAAGAGCCTTTACGGTCTCAAGCAAGCACCTAAGAAATGGTATCATTAAGTTTGATGTGTTTATGCAGTCATAGTCTTACTCCTGCAATGATATGGATCTGTGTCTCTACACAAAGAAGGCTCATGATGATAGCAACCTCATTATCTTGGTACTTTATCTAGATGATATGTGGATTGCTAGGAGAGCTAGTGATGAGCTAGATGCTTTGCAAAATCAACTCAAGAAGAGCTTTGAGACAAAGGACATGGAGCGAGCCTCATATACTCTTGGGCCATGCATCGCACGATCACTCTTAGAGGCTCCTTTACTTGTCACGAAGGATTACATATAGAAGATCCTTGAGCACTTCCATATGGAATATGTTAAGCATATTGCCTATCCTTTACCTTTCCATGTGAAGGTCGATTAGGCACAGTGGCAATCATATGAGCAAAAGGCTGAGATGGCCAAGATCCCTTATGCATCCATAGTGGGCCATTTGATGTATGCCATAATAGCCACTCGCCTTGACATAGCATTTGCACTAGAAGTTGTGGCACACTATATGGCTACACCTGGCTGTGACATTAGGATGTTGTGAAGGGCATCTTGAGGTACCTAAAAGGCACTGTAGATATAAGCATTTGCTATGGTGGTTAGGATACTACAATTATGGGTTACACTAACTTTGACTATGTATGACATGCAAATAATAGAAAGTCTAACTTTGGGTATGTCTTTACTTTTACAAGAGGTGCTATTTCTTGGATATTCATGGTGCAAAAATACACAACTTTATCTACTACAAAGGCAGAGTATGTTGCAACCACCACTTAGGCTTGCAAGGAGGCCCTGTTGTTAGGTCGTCTAGTGGCAGACCTTAGCACTCGTATATTGCATTCGAATTTTATGAGTGCTATTCAGTTGGCCAAGAACCTCAGTCTTCTATATGTGAAAACAAAGCACATTGAGATGTGCTATTACTTCATTAGGGAGGCAGTAGAGGACAAGTCTGTTGAGCTTATTAAGATCTCAACTAATGAGAATCTTGCATATCTGCTCACTAAAAGTCTCTAAACTCAACGTTTTGCCTTCCTTAGAAAGATGATGGGCGTATGATAAGATGATATATATTCCTCATCCTATTGTACTTTATGTACATTTGTACTTTGCCACATTTTGTTGCTCTCTCCTCACAAGAGGCACATTCGCCTTTAAGTGTGGGAGGTCATTGCGGGTAAAAGCACCTACGCCTCTACTGCCCTATATTTACTTCATACACTGTGATCGCACACCTGTATACTACAGGTGGCAAGCACCCATCCCTATCACTTTATTCTTCATTATTTCAATGACTATTGAATAATGGAAGGCCGGTCACACATTGTGACTATTGGAGTTCACACACACACACACACACACACACACTCTCTCTCTCTCTCTCTCTCTCTCTCTCTCTCTCTCTCTCTCTCTCTCTCTCTCTCTCTCTCTCTCTCTCTCTCTCTCTCTCTCTCTCTCTCTCTCTCTCTCTCTCTCTCTCTCTCTCTCTCTCTCTCTCTCTCTCTCTCTCTCTCTCTCCATTCGCCATAGCTCTTACTTTTCTCTTGCTTCTACTTTGCTTCCACTTGGGCTCTACCTTTCAAAGTGCATTGGATGAAAAGTAAAGGGAGAGAGAGAGAGAGAGAGAGAGAGAGAGAGAGAGAGAGAGAGAGATTGAAGGAGAAGAGATCTATGTCCAACCTTGGAGGATCCAGCCATTCGCAAATTTCCTTGCCCTTTACAAAAATACATTAAAAGACTCTAAATCCATCATATCTCCTCCTAATTCACTATGAAAGCTTACTCCTCATAGGTGGAGACGTTCTTCTCGCTTGATCAAACTCTATACTTCTTTTAAGCTTATCCTTCTACCTCGACAAGCTTTAACTCAAGGACACGTAAGCCTTAAAAGACTAACAAAGGCCAAAGGAGAAGCGAGACTAAGAATGTGTTAGGAAAATGGATGTGCACAAAATGGCCCCAAAATGAAGGACAAGAAGTAGCATGTACAAGTGATATTCCTATCACATCAACTCAAGTCCAGGTATTCCCCTTATATTTTGACAGAGTATTTTGTGATGTAACAATAATAGAAATATTGGTTAGAAGATGATAAATGAATTAGGAGGCAACTATTTGAGTCCCATGATCCTTGTGGATACCCTAAGGGTCAAGTAGATGGATGAAAAACATGAGTGCTTAGGAGCAAATTCCAATATGAATAACCTCTCTAATGATGGCATCTAATCCATCAAAATGAAAATTTTATGCGATAAAAACTCATGAAACTTAAGATAACTAGGGATACCAATTTGGTACTATTCATGGTTATCTCATAAAAAGGAACTAATAAAGAGAGATTGATCTCTCAAGCTAGCAAAATGGTTAGAAAAATATCAACCCTTTTGTTAGAAAAATGTCTAGCAAAGTATCTTGATGAGAATCTTATTCTAGAATAGAGAAAACAATCTCAATGAAATTGAAAACAAAAGGATAACTTAGATATACTTAGATCTTCAAAGAAGGAAGCCCTTCAATGCTTAAAATAGAAGCATCATCTCATTCTTGTTACTTAATTGGAAGTAAAATAGACCAGCGAAAGGTATCCACTTGACAAAGCCTAGAACCCAATATTAAAACCGTGACTTAAACCAACACAGGTTAACACTTGGATGGTGTGTACTAGATCTGCCCTAAGGTTAATTGCACCAACTTTTCACCAAGGAGCTAGATTACCACTCTGGATGTTAGGACCAACAGCTACATGAGAGGTCTCTCCATAGGGACTTTTCATTTAGCTAGGAGGCACCAAGTAACCAAGGGAGCTTTGGTTGTATTCCTTTGGTGTTCTAGGACTAGATTACCCTCTACGAGCCCATGTAGATCTCTTGAAAGACCCTAATGCTAGAGCTAAGGGTAGACTTGGTGCTTTATATGACCTTCAAGCAAAGCCCCGATATGGGTTGGAAAAATTATTGTAATTATGAATAAATATAATGAATTTGAATAAATATTTTATTTCTCAATATGACCATTTTTCATTATATTTATGTTCGAGCTTAACTTATGTGAAGGAACATTGTTTAATGGACTAACTAATGAAGCTATTTTTATGTATCAAACTAAAATGTGTTGTGTTGTGATAACCAAAAACCTAAAACTAGTCCTAGGGGGAAGCTATGACTGGTTAGATCCTTGATGGATCTTTCCTACTACATGGTGGTCTCAATTGGTCGATAGGCTTCCATGCAATGAAATGCTAGATTAGGACAAGTTGGGAAGGGCTAAACGTTGACTACTCTACTGTGTCATCTAAATCTCGATTAAATCCATTTTATGGGGTTGGAGTTGAGACAATACCTTATGGATAGAGGGGTTAATGCAAATCTCTCCCCCTTATTTCTCACTCTTTTAAACCAAGTGAGGCAATGGTTTGCTTCAGTTTGAGGGATCATAACAAAGCAATCACCTCAAAGCTGACACTAGATAATGCTAATAAGAGATCAGAGTATTAATTTAGGTCATGTTTTAGGTCGATCCTTATGGGGTTGAGATAGAGCTTCCCTTGCAAGGTAGGGTTAAGTAGTTTGAGGCTACGAATATTTGTTTATTCCAAGGGAGTTTTGAATGGAAGTCGCCTTGATTGCCGATTGATGAACTGCCAAAGATTTGTGCTAGAGAGATTTGTTAGATAAGCACATTACATAAAAGGCCAAGAGGGCACCCCTTGTACAAGTACACACTATGTAGTCATATATAAGTAAGGATAATGTAGAGTAAGGGTATCTTAGTACCCGCAAAAATTTCTTACATACTTACTCTAACACACACACACACACACACACACTCTCTCTCTCTCTCTCTCTCTCTCTCTCTCTCTCTCTCTCTCTCTCTCTCTCTCTCTCTCTCTCTCTCTCTCTCTCTCTCTCTCTCTCTCTCTCTCTCTCTCTCTCTCTCTCTCTCTCTCTCTCTCTCTCTCTCTCTCTCTCTCTCTCTCTCTCTCTCTCTCTCTCTCAAAATCCATTGACTCTACATCCCATCATCACTTTTTCTCAAGTAGGTCTCCAAACAAAGAGATTGTGCTTTGCAAAAGAGGTCACTTTCCACGTCTCCAATACTAGACTACTAACTTTCCTTCAAAGCTAGTACTTTGGTCTAAGGTCAATATAAATGCAAAAGCTTTTAGTACCCTATCCATCATTCCCTTAAAGGGATGCTCCTTAATGAAGCCATATGTAAACCTTTAAATGCCCAAACTTTGTAGAGAGAATTCTACCTTGCATCAAGGGGATGATAGTTAACTATTAGATAGTAACTAGTCTATCTTTGTCTTAGTGCAAATTTGTCCACATTTTATGGAATTTATGCTAGCAAAGACTACTATGCTCCTACAAGTCTTCCCATTTTTCCTCAAACTTGCACCATAAAGTCTAAAAATCAATATCAGTCTAGAGCAAAAAAGAGGTTCATTATTAGTAGTTGTAGAGGGGCATAACCAAATGGATAGCTTCAAAGAGGAATCCTGTTTATCAATAGGATGCCATTTAGCAATGTTGATAATTAAGTTAGATAATTTCAAAGCAAGTTATCTTGAATACACTTGTAGTAAACCAAAGTCTATCATAGTTGAGTAGTTTCAACTAGAATTGGTTCTTCATAGGAGCAAAAGAGATCAAAAGGCTAGCAAACAATAACCTATGGCTACTTTTCTTTTGAAGCCATTTAAGATCAAGCTCAGTAGCTCTCTCAAATTACCTTTTTAATCCTATGGCACCTTGAATTCTTCCAATAGTAAACAAGAAGCCTTACTAAAATGAATACATTAGCATGATCAATTGACTATAGCATTTATTTCAAGTTAACCATTTTTCTAGAAAATAATAAAGTAAACACATTATCTATGATTCCTTAGAAAAGCCACTCAAGCCATTACATAATCATAGCATTAGCATCCATAAGGAACACTATATGTCTTATGATCTTCCCATATCCAATATCTCTCAATTTATAAGAGCTAAACACCCATTGTTCTCATTAATATAAAGGAAAAAGTGAAGCTCGTATTCTTTTCAAATGTTAAACCATGTGTGTTGGACTTGTTCTCACTCACTTCCTTCCTTAAAACTATTGAACTCTCTCTCACCATTCAAGCAAAATCAAACCATTGAATCTTACCATTTGTAGGAAAATGCACCCTCATTAAATAAAGATCTCCAACACTTACATGCAAATTTTACTTTGACTGGCCATTCATACTTTGCCATTGTGCCCTTCATATTTTGTCATTAACATTTGCTCCCTCCTAGGTGAGTGCTAGTCCCATGGTACTCATTATTGTTAGTGCAAGTTGTAGCTTGCTCCAAGGATGCAAAATGTTGGGATGATTGAGGATGAAGTGGTCCTTTGTAAAGTGGCAATTGTTGTTGATGCTAGAGGGAGATGATATGGTGAAGTTGGGCTTGTTGATGTTGCTAATAGGTTAAGATTGATGTGTAGAATTTTTGAAAGAGTAGGATCACAAGATGGAATGAGTGTGGGACACTAGTATCAATGGTTCTTCATGGAGAGATTGCTAATGGTTCTGCAATTTATTGTGCTCTTCCTAAGGGGTTTTCTTTGCATGTGTGAGTATAACTAGGAGGTAGGTTGAGCTCCATGGAGCATGGAGTCTTGTCCCGCACTTAAGGGTCTAGTTGGTGTGAAGTTAAGGTGTACGATGTGATGCTCAGGATGACAATTTTTCCGAGTATTCTCGAGAGGTCCAACCCTTGAGACCATTAGGTGGCTAAATGGGCTATGGGTTGAAGAGCACTAGGTATAGTGAAGGTGGATGCTTACCTCCCCTTTCCCCCTTTTTCCTTTTAATGCCTTAGGGAGATGTCATAGTGTCCTTTGCAAACATCCATTGCTTAGCAAAAGTACTTCTTCATTAACTCCCACAATTTGATGGAAGAATCCAAGGTGAATGGATGTATATACATGGCAAATCTAACTGTCAACCGTATCTTTCAAGATGGATGTGTGGTATCTTCGTAGAGCATGATTACCTCTACTATAGTAGTTTCACCAACAACTACAAGTAATTGCATGTGGTGATGAATGTTAGATCCAAACAATTGTCAAATTACCTTATAAAGCTATTGAATAAGAATATTAGATCTCTATTACTTGGTCTATACCCCTTGTTTTTAGCTTGATTTGGCAATGGTTTTAGGGCTATTTGCAATAATTATAGTAGTCTGTTTTGACAATTTGAGCACTTGTTTGCCTTCATTATGGTTGATGGCTCGAATGATAGTGCTATATTTAATATCGATAAGTTGGATGGCACCTACTATAGGTACTGAAAGGCCCAAATCTGGCAAGTTTTAGTGAAGAAAATGCAAGTTAGGTCTTTGAAACATAAGGGTGTCAAGCCCGAACTTATTGATGCAAAGGATTGGGCTGAATTAGATGATGAGATATGTATGTCCACCGTCATATTATCCCTCTATAAGTAGGTGTTCTATAATGTTGTCTTTGATGGGCAGTCCGCATGGGAATTATGTGAAAAGATTTGCAATGCCCTTCTGAGATGTATTGGCTAAAGAAACTCATGGGCCTTCGCATGAAGGAGGGCACTTCTATGTCAGCTCACTTAAATGAGGTTCATTCCATTATTAGTCATTTGTCTTCGCAGGGGATTAAATTCAAGGGCACTCTTCTTCCTTTATTCCTCTTAGTTACACTGTTTGAATTATGGAATATCTTTTATATTGCTATGTGTGCCAACATACCTACTAATGGGTTACAATTGCAGGATGTAGAGGGTGCACTCTTGACTAAAGAGGTTAACAAAAAGAATGTTGATGCTTCTTGCATCTCTCATGCTTTGATAGTTAGAGGCAATAATGGTAGGAGCAGTAATGACCGCCATGGTGGGAGAGACTCTCAATAGTCTCACTCTCAATCACATGGACAATCTCATAGTAAGTCCAGTGGCCGTAAATCCTCATTGACTTATCATTACTATGGGAAAGTAGGGCATATTTGGCCGCAATGCCATAAGATATATAAAGACGAGCACAAAGAAAAGGGCAAGGGTAAGTACATGACAAAAATGATGATTGCATTATTGTCCCTAGCAAGTCCAATGTTAAGATTGAAGAGATTAATGTTGTGTAGATTGATTCCGATGATGATTTTATACTTGCAGCTTCTTCTCTTGATACTTCATAGCAGCTAGACTAATGCTTTGTCAGAGTATACTCATTGTTGGCTAATAGATTCAGGGGATTCCTTTCCTTTGACCCCTCATAGAGAGTGGTTTCACTCCTATCATAGTATGACTAGATCTGTCCATGATGTCCAGCTATAGTTTGATTCAATTTGCATGTTTACTCTTCATGATGTATGCCATGTACTGGCTCTCATGAAGAGCCTTATCTCTACTAGCACTTTGGATGATGCAAGTTATGTAGTTTCTTTTAGTGATTTCTCATGAAAGATTACTCGTGGGAATCTTGTCATTGCATGTGGTGCTAAGTCCAATACTCTCTACCCCTTGCTTGTATATGGGTATGTTGACCATGTTTTGGTAGTAAATGCACTTCCACACATATCTCTGTTGGCAGGCACACCCATAATACCCATAAAAAGTCAAGTATGAGATGCATGGGTGAGTCGTTGTGGCTTTTATTCATTCAGATGTATGTGGTCCCATGCCCTGCAAGTCGTTAGGTGGTGCAAAGTATTTCGTTACTTTCATTGATGACTATACACATAAGGTCTAGGAATTTTCTATAAAGTAAAGATTGAATGTATTGGCTATATTTCTGCATTGGCTTGCTTTGGTTGAGAACCAGTCTGGGTATAGGCTGAAATGCCCAAGGTTAGATAATGGAGCTGAGTATGTCTCTAAAGCCTTTGAGTAGTTTTGTGACGAGAGGGATGTTAAGTGTCAGTTAACTACCCCAACCCAGAATGGTATGGCAGCTGAGCTCATGAATATAACAATTCAAGAGCAAGTTCATAATATGCTTAGCTAGACAAACTTACCACAATATTTTTGGGCTAAGGTAGTTACTATTCCCCATATACTACTCTTGACTATAAGGTTGCAAAGGAGTTATGGTCGAGAAAACCTCTCTCAGATGTTCATTTACGTGTCTTTGGTTGCGAGACTTTCTGCCATATACCCAAGGACAAGCGCAATAAGCTAGATCCTAAGTCTAAGAAATGCATCTTTCTTGGTTATGGGGATGCAAGTGAGACACAAGCTCGAAAGCTTATCTGCAGCCATGATGTTGTTTTCCATGAGGAGAAAATGCATAAGTAGCCTAAGCATGTCATTGAGACATGCAGGGCGATATTTTAGGAGGAGCCTCTTACTATTGTATAGCTAGTTAGATAGCTTGTAGCCACAACTAATGCCCCCATGGCCCAAGTCCCTAATGCTCCATAAGATATACAAGCTCCACAGCCATTGATGTACTAGAGATAGACAATAACCTGCATAGTTTGAGCCCTCTATGGATTATGTTATGGTGACGGATGGTGAGTCTCTTACTTATGATGAGGCCATGCCCAGAGGTGATAGCCACTCTTGGGAGAGGGCCATGCAATTAGAGTAAGACTCACTATAGAAAAATCATACGTGAAATTTGGTTCCTTTGCTTAATGGCAAGCATGCTTTGCCATGCAAGTGGGTATACAAGTTGAAAAGTAACCCGAGATGCCCCAAATCGAGATACAAGGCCAGATTGGTTGCTAAGGGCTTCAAACAAGAACATGGAGTGGACTTTGATGAAATCTTTTCTCCTATTGTGAAAATGACTATCCTACGCTTAGTCTTGGCTTTCGTTGCTCAGCTTGACTTGGATCTTTATCAGATGGATGTCAAGATGGCTTTTCTTCATGGGGACTTGCATGATGAAATTTACATGGAGCAGCCTAAGGGCTTTGCATAATTTGGTAGGGACCACCTAGTTGCAATTTGAGGAAGAGCCTTTATACCCTTAAGTAGGCACCTAGAGAATGGTATCACAAGTTTGATGCCTTTATACATTCATAGGGATATTCTTGTAGTGATATGGATCAATGTTTATACACAACGAAGGCTCATGATGGCAACCCTATGATTTTGATCCTCTATGTGAATGAGGCGTTGATTGATGGGAGTGCTCTTGATGAGTTGGATGCCTTGAAACGTAAGCTCAAGAAGAGCTTTGAGAGACAAAGGATATGGAGCAGGCCTCACATATTCTTGGCATGCGCATTATGCGCGATCGCTCTAAGGGGCTCCTCTACTTGTCACACAAAAGGAGTACATCTAGAAGGTCCTTCAGCGGTTTGATTTGTAGGATGTTAAGCATATTGGTTGTCCTTTACTTGTCATGTGAAGGTTAGTCAGGTTGATTGTCTACAATCTGATGAGCAAAAGGTTGAGATGGCCAAGATCCCTTATGCATCTCCAGTGGGCAATTTGATGTATGCCATGATAGCCATTCGTCCTGACATAGCATTTGTAATGGAAGTTGTGGCACACTATATGATGCCAAGAGGCATATTCCACGGTGGATTCTGTGCCACAGTGGATTCCGTGAGGTTTTACGGTGGATTCCGTAAACTTAGATGAACGGGGCTCATACACAAAGTGGATTCTTTGTGCGAGAAGTTGATGGGGGCGCCTGTCCTTTTCGGGCGTTTCATTAATTTAGTGTGTACATGGGTGATTCCATAGCGGGTAATTCCGCAAAATGCATATTAAATTAATAAACGTTTATGAGTTTAGAGTGTGCACTCGTAATAAATTAAGGTTAGGATTTATTTCTAACCAGTTGATTTATTTATGTAGCTGAAGACTGCTAGGTATTCACTTTTGTCGGTTTAATTGTATTATTTTACTAACGATTGTGAATGCTTCAGTTGATGTGTAGAGATAGCAGCAGTGGCGGAGGAAAGCATTGGAGTCTAGCGAGTATTCGACCTTTGGATTATATTTTGATAGGCGCCACGCCTATATTTTGTTATGTCTATCGAGACATTAATTATTGATTATTATTTTGTATGCGCCTATGCGCACGAATATGTTATTTCTATTTGGACATTGAGATTGGGCGTGCCAGACTCCATGGGCACCGTCCATTAGCTTTATTTCCTATTTTTGTAGAAAGCAAACTCAAAAGCTAAAAGCTTGTCATATTTATTGTAAATTGGGCTATTATTGAGCATGAAGATGAAAATATACATAAAATACATGCTTTGTGAAGCGCTCACACAAGGCATGGGGGGAGATTGAACCCAATTGGTCTCTTGCTTCTTGTCATTCATGCTTTTACATTGTTTTTTGTGCAAAAAGGTAGAGTTCATTGTTCTTGGGGACCTTTCGGGATTCACTACGTAAGCATACTGTGACCGATCTGCACCAGTGGTATCAGAGCAGAGCTGAGATCAAGAGCTTCCAATCGCTACCCATCTCGAGCGAAGGCAGAGCTCCAGGAACGATCGGGCTCTACGGTCAATCTCGTCGCGAATCGTCGATACAGGCAGACTTCTGGCGATCAAGAACCCCTGTTTCTACTCTCAGATCGCGAAGGACCAGGCTGTACAGGCAGAGGACCACGCATTCATCTCCTTCATCAAGTCGTCAAAAAACCAGAGATAAGCTTATATCTTTCATAGCTAAATAAGCTTTACCTTTAAAACTTCAAAAGCTTTAGCTCATTGACTAAAAGCTTCATCAAAAAACGAATTAATCGTTGAGGATGGCGGGCTGTATTGAAGGCCGCGAATTCCGCTGTGGACATACTCTTGTCCTAAAAATCCACGACGGATTAAGAAGCTTAAAGCTTCTTAATCCATTAAGTCAATCAAAGCTTCTAAGCTTCTGCAAGTCACACAAGGCAAGCAAGTCAATAAACTTCAGGTCCTGCACCTCCGAAGTCAAGTTCTGCAAGTCGAGTGGAATCAAGTCCTACAAGTTCATCAAGTCGGACTAAGTTCTGCAAGTCTGCAACTCTGCAAGTCGGCTAAGTCTGCAACTCTGCAAGTCAGACTAGTCAACTGGAGTCAGAACTGTGACTAGTGCTCAAAACTCCTAGAAGGGTTGTTCCTGCACAGAAACTCTAAACTGCAAAGTTGTTCGTGGCAAGGTATTCTACCCATCCACAGGTCCGCTGAAGTATTTTCAGCAAACGAAGAAGGAAATATTGCAGATTTTCTGAAAATTGAGAAGGAAATACCCAAAAATACATAGCCTTGTAACCCCAAATTTGAGCTACGCTCATCCCGCTAACCTGATTTTGAGTGAGAAAGGTCTTTTGAGTTTTATAGGATGACGACCCCACATATGGATGATCCTATGGCTGAAGATGACCTACCTGAGCCTACCATGGAACAAAAGCTGGATGTAATCATGCTGCAATTGGAAGAGGAACAAAGGGCTAGGCAAGCATTGCAAGCGCAATTGACAAAATTACAAAGAGCGTCTACCGACAAAGAAGAACCTCAAGCTGAAGATTTGATTCGACGTACCATCGACGCCACTCTTGAAGCACAAACCATTCGCAAGGAATCAAAGATAAGTAAACGAAGTTTCAAATTTCGCACTTTCAATGGCATATGAGAAGGAAAGACTGTTTTATCATTCATTAGCCAGTTTGATGACTATTTCCATGAGGAAACTTATCCAAAAAAAGACAAAATCAAGTGTGTTACTAATCATTTGGTAGAGAGAGCATCACTTTGGTGGACTGTAGTACGCAAGAGCATAGAATGTCCTGCTACTTGGGAAGATTTCAAGAAGAAGTTCACGCAGAATTTCCTTCCACTGCAATTTCATGAGAAGGCTATCAAGCAATGGGATTTACTTCAACAACGAGATCGTGAGCCTATTCCACAGTATACAGAGTGTTTTTGGAATGCACTCCTACAGCTACGCATGCTTGAAGATGTACCAGAGACGACACATAAGCGGAAGTATATGTCTGGACTTCTTAGACATTACTACGCTGAAGTGAACATGTTCAAGCCTGCTACCCTTGAAGACGCCATCTCACTAGCTCACGACACTGAAGATAAGTTACGCGGTAGAGACAGACGACCACAGCAATTCCAAGCCAATGGTAATTATGGATCTAAACAATTCAATTCCAATTTTAGAAGGTTTAATCCAGGTCGTTTCTCATCACCATCTTTTCGCAAGAATTGGGCTAAACCACCTGCATTACCATCCAATGTCAATCCAAATCCTAAGCCTATTCCACAAGCAAATCCAAATGTACCCAGACTTCCAGCCATTGCAAATAATGTAACCAAAGCCAAGCCAATAGTATGCTATAAATGTCACCAGCCTGGACATCTCGTAGCAAATTGTCATTCAAAGAAGCCACCAGCTCATATCAACTATCTTGGAGCCATGGACGAAGACGAGCATGAGGATATGCCTGATTTCACTGAGGATGAGGATGACGCTACTACTACTTCCGACACTTTACCAGGTATGCCTACTCCACATTCATTATTGACTATGAAATGTTTGGTGCACGGAAAGGAAAAGACTATCTTGCATGATGACGGTAGTACTCATGACTTTATTTCAGCAAAATTGGTAAAGGAATTGAAATTACAGACTGTACCTACGCATTATCGCATAAAAGCTGCATTCTTAGGCACTAGGTATAATGGTACACAAGAAGTACAAGATTTAGAGATTCAAATTGGTTCATACATTGAAAGGAGAAATTTCTTAGTTGTTCCATTACAGTCGAGTGACATTATTCTAGGAATGCCTTGGCGACACCAGCATAACCCAAATATAGATTATTCCACACACACAATGAATATTAATTTTCAAGGAAAATCTATTACATTATATGGTATGCATGCATCTACTATTTTTCCACTGCTTTCGCATACTCAAGCAAAACGTGCATTACGCAAGAGTACTAAATCATATCTCATTTGGGTGAATGAATTGCAAGCAAAAGAAAATCATATGCACCCTAGGCATAAGGAATTTCTTGCATATTTTAAGGACTGTTTTGCAGAAGACCTACCACCAGGTTTACCTCCTTCACGTCCAGAAGACCATAAGATTGATTTAATCCCTGGCACACAACCACCTTGCAAAGCACCATATAGGTATAATCAAATAGAGCAAAAAGAAATCCAGAGTCAAGTTGAAGAATTACTAAATAGAGGTTTAATTCGACCTAGCAGTTCTCCATTCGGTGCACTTGTACTCTTAGTTAAGAAAAAGAATAATACCTATCGTATGTGTATTGACTACCGAGCCTTAAATAAGATCACTGTAAAGAATAGGTATCATATACCTAGAGTTGATGACCTTATGGACAAACTGCAAGGATATTCTATATTTAGTAAAATTGACCTTAAGTCTGGATATCATCAGGTGAGGCTAGATAGATCTGACATATTTAAGACTGCATTTAGAACACAATTTGGCCATTACGAATTCTTAGTCATGCCATTCGGATTGACTAATGCACCTGCCACCTTCAGTAGAATGATGAACCGTATCTTTTTGAAATATCAGTACTGTGTGATTGTTTTCTTTGATGATATTTTGGTGTTTAGTCAAAGTGAAAAAGAGCATTATGAGCATTTATCATTAGTTTTTCAATTACTGAAAGAAAATCAATTGTTTGCAAATCCTGAAAAGAGTGAATTCTTTAAGACAGAAATTGAGTATTTAGGTCATATTGTATCATCTGAAGGAATTAAAGTTGATCCTAAGAAAATTGATGCAATATTGCATTGGCCTGTTCCTAAAAACGTGCATGAGTTACGCTCATTCCTTGGTCTTGCTAGTTTCTATAGGAAGTTTGTACGCAATTTTTCATTAATTGCTTTACCATTAACCAAACTTCTCAAGAAAGGAATTGTTTATCAATGGACCGAAAATCAACAGAAATCCTTTGACTTACTGAAACGTGCATTAACCAATGCCCCTGTTTTACAATTGCCTGACTTTAATAGACCATTCTTTCTAGTTGTGACTGATGTTAGCGGATCAGGAATAGGAGCTGTACTAATGCAAGACAATCATCCAATAGCATATTCTAGTTCTAAGCTGAAACCCTCTGAGCTGAAATATTCCACTTATGACAAAGAACTATTAGCAGTTGTACAAGCATTAAGACAGTGGAAACACTACTTAATGGGTTCAGAATTCATGATAAAGACCGACCAGCAAAGCATTAGACATTTACTTAGTCAACCTCAAATCTCTGATCATCATATCAAATGGGCTTCCTTTATTCAAAGTTTTCATCCTATCATTCAATACCAACCTGGAAAAGAAAATGTAGTTGCTGATGCATTGAGTAGAAGACCTGCAATTCATAATATTTCTATCATATATTTTGATTCTTTGATTGCTATGAAAGATACATATCACCAGGATATTACTCTTCATTCTAATTGGCAAAAATTAGTTCAAAATAATTTCATTCCTATTGATTCATTGTCATATAATGATGGATTTATGTTTTATGAAAAGAGACTGTGTGTTACTATTCCATTCCGATCTTTTGTTTTGAATGAAATTCATTGTCCCCCATACCAAGGTCATAGAGGTATTATATCTACATTACGTATGTTAACTGAAGATTTTTATTGGCCGCATATGGATGCAGATGTATCTAATTTCGTTTCTGAATGTTTGATTTGTCAAAGAGTAAAAAGACATCATGGTAAACAGTATGGATTACTAATGCCTTTGTCTATTCCATCTAAACCTTGGGAACATATTTCTATGGATTTCATTACTGGTTTACCAAATACTAAATCTAACCATGACATGATTTGGACAGTTATAGATAGATTTAGTAAGCAAGCATATTTCATTCCATGTAAGAAAACTTTAACAGCATCAGGTTATTTTTGAAAACTGTTTTTACTAACCATGGATTGCCAAAAGTTATCATTTCAGATCGTGATTCTAGATTTTGTAACAATTTTTGGATTACACTATTTGCTAATCTAGGCACAAAGATTGATTTCTCATCTGCATTTCATCTAGAAACAAATGGACAAACAGAAGCCACAAACAGCACCATTCTAGATCTTTTACGTGCATATACTATCTCTAAACCTCAGACATGGGACACTCATTTGCATTTATTACAGTTTGCATATAACAATACACCGCACACGTCTACAAAGTAAGCACCTTTTGAAGTCATTTATGGATATAGATTATCTACACCTGTTGCATCTTTGTCTAATAAAATTCAGAGTGCTGATGATATTGCTAATATGCATAACAGTATTTTTGACGAGGTTAAGGATATGATTGCTAAAGCCCAACAATCATATACCAAACAAGCCAACAAGAAAAGACAAGCCATGAATTTCAAAGTTGATGATTATGTTTGGCTGAGAATAGAAAAACGTAGACTGCAAAGTGTAGATAGACATCCAGTTGTCAAATTAGCTCCTAGATTCTATGGACCATTTAGAATCATTCATAAGATTAATGATAATGCATTCAAATTAGAATTACCATCTCATTGGAAAATTCACAATACATTTCACATTAGTTTATTGAGACCATTTAGAGGCCAATTACCTATCCACCCTGTTTATGAAAACCCACATTTATTAGAAGAAGAGACTGAAATACTTGAACCAGAAGCTATCATAGACACTGACTACATGACCACTAGAACTGGCCGAAGGTATTCTAGATATTTAGTAAAATTTAAGAACCATCCTGTAGAGGAAGCACAATGGATGCACGCTAGAGACTTAAATGCTTTCCCCACTCTGTTAGCTCCACATTGAGCTAATAGCAATTGAGGTCAATTGCTATCCCACCCCGGGGGTATGATGCAAGGAGGCATATTCCACGGTGGATTCCGTGAGGTTTTACGGTGGATTCCGTAAGCTTAGATGAACGGGGCTCATACACAAAGTGGATTCTTTGTGCAAGAAGTTGATGGGGACGCTTGTCCTTTTCAGGCGTTTCATTAATTTAGTGTGTACATGGGTGATTCCATAGCGGGTGATTCCGCAAAATGCATATTAAATTAATAAACGTTTATGAGTTTAGAGTGCGCACTCGTAATAAATTAAGGTTAGGATTTATTTCTAACCAGTTGATTTATTTATGTAGCTGAAGACTGCTAGGTATTCACTTTTGTCGGTTTAATTGTATTATTTTACTAACGATTGTGAATGCTTCAGTTGATGTGTAGAGATAGCAGCATTGGCGGAGGAAAGCATTGGAGTCTAGCGAGTATTCGACCTTTGGATTATATTTTGATAGGCGCCACGCCTATATTTTGTTATGTCTATCGAGACATTGATTATTGATTATTATTTTGTATGCGCCTATGCACACGAATATGTTATTTCTATTTGGACATTGAGATTGGGCGTGCCAGACTCCATGGGCACCGTCCATTAGCTTTATTTCCTATTTTTGTAGAAAGCAAACTCAAAAGCTAAAAGCTTGTCATATTTATTGTAAATTGGGCTATTATTGAGCATGAAGATGGAAATATACATAAAATACATGCTTTGTGAAGCGCTCACACAAGGCATGGGGGGAGATTGAACCCAATTGGTCTCTTGCTTCTTGTCGTTCATGCTTTTACATTGTTTTTTATGCAAAAAGGTAGAGTTCATTGTTCTTGGGGACCTTCCGGGATTCACTACGTGAGCATACTGCGACCGATCTGCGCACCACTATATGGCTACACTTGGTAAACAACATTGGGATGTTGTCAAGGGTATCATGAGGTACATGAAGGGCACAACAACTATGTGCAAATGTTATGGTGGCCAGGATACAGAAATCATGGAATACACTAACTCTAATTATGTAGGACATACAAATAATAGGAAGTCCCTGACTCTGGTTATGTCTTCACCGTTGTTGGAGGTGCTGTTTCTTGGATGCACAAATGCACGGCCCTATCTACTACAGAGGCAAAGTATATTGTAACAACTAAGGATTACAAGGAGGCTCTCTGGTTAGGCCATTTGGTGGCAAACGTGTACATAAGTTTGGGGCTTTCCCCCTCCTTATAGCAAGGTTTATCTCCCTTGATCTTTGTAAGTCCTTTGATCAATTTATAAGACTTTTATTCTCTCTTTGCACCGAGTATCACAATAACACTATCTCCCTTCTTGAATTGCATGAACTATTTGGGATGATCTTGCTGTTTCTTTTGATTGTTTTGGTCAACGCCTTTATTCTTCTACTCATCCCTCGATCCTCGTCTCCTTTAGTATATGAGGAGTTTTTATTTGTTCTTTAATTTCTACTAGGCTAAGGGATCTTAAAGTCTTTGTCAAATTTCACAGCTCCTTTTGCCACACAGACTTCGTAAAAGTAAAGAAGAGGTATATGGGCTTGAACCCTAATCATGCTTGATCTAAGGCCCCCAGAACTTCTAGCCATTCTAATTTTGACTTTAGTTTGATCACGCTCACATCTACTAATAGTCCTTCAACTTTTCAAGACTTGGCATTTGCTCAAGGATCTATTTTATTGTCCTTCCACCTGAATCATAATCTCTAGACTCATCGTTCATGTCATTTGCACTCTCAAGTTTAGATGAGTCCTCCTCAACATTGTTACATTCATTGTTCTTTGAATCTTCTACTCCCATTAAGGATAACATTAGGCCACTGCAATAATTAAACAATATTTGGTGCCGCTCAATCCATTTCCATTAATGTTGTTGAAGCAACTCCTCAAAGATGAGCAAATTTGTCCTTGATACACAATCATCATTAAGTACGTATTCTCCTAAGTTCAAGGTGATCTATGGGAACATTGAATCCCTTAGCTCTAGGTCGATGTGGTCTAGGTTCATCAAAAGTTTGAGTAGTGAGTGAAAGGGAGTGACAGATCGAAGGTTGGACTCGAGAGCTATGGCGGGAGAGCAAGAGCAATAAAGGGAGAGACTAGAAATGGGAACTCCAACAGTCACAATGTATGACCGGGCCTTCCTTTATTCAAACTATCACTAAAAGAATAAAGAATAAAGTAACGGTGACGGGCGCCCGCCACCTGCAGTGTGCAGTGGCGATGACTGTCAGTGTAGTAATACACGGGCGGCTAGGCAGAGGCACCTTTGCCCCCAACAACCTCCCACTTAAAGGCAAATCTGCCCCAGTGAGGAGTGATAAGAAAAAGAAAAAAAAGACAGTACAACATGTACACATGTACAACAGGATGAGGAAAGACGTCATCTCATCCCACACCCATCAACCTCCTGAGGAAGGCAAAGCGCTCTGTAAAGAGGCTTTTCATGAGCAGATCTGCAGGATTCTGGTCAAGATCTTGACAAGATCAACAGACTTGTCCTCAACGACCCCACGTATGAAGTGATACCTCACCTCAATGTGTTTCGTCTTCGCATGGAAGACCGGATTCTTGGCTAACTGAATAGCACTCATAGAATTCGAATGCAGTGTAGGGATAGCATCAATACCAAGGTCAGCAACTAAATGACCCAACCAAATGGCCTCCTTGCAAGCCTCAGTGGTTGCAACATACTCGGCCTCTGTAGTAGAAAGGGTCATGCATTTCTGCACCCTGGACATCCAAGAAACAGCACCTCCTCCAACATAGGTGAATACATAGTCGAAAGTGGACTTTCTACTATCTGCATGTCCTGCATAATCAGAGTCAGTGTATCCCACGACTCCTGTATCCTGGCTGCCATAGCATATGCATATATCTGCAGTGCCCTCTAGGTACCTCATGATACCCTTCACGGCATCCCAATGCTTCTTGCCAGGTGTAGCCATATAGCATGCCACAACACCAACTACAAAGGCAATATCTAGACGAGTGGCTATCATGGCATACATAAGACTGCCCACTGCGGATGCATAGGGAATCTTGGCCATCTCGGCCCTCTACTCATCTGTCTACGGATAATCAGCATGTGATACCTTCACATAAGAAGGCAATGGACAGCCAATAGGCTTTACGTCCTTTATGCGAAAGCGCTCAAGGACTTTATGAATGTACTCCCTCTGTGACAAGTAGAGGAGTCCCTGATGCCTATCGCGTCTAATGCTCATACCAAGTATATGAGCGGCATGTCCCAGATTTTTCATCTCAAAGCTCTTCTTGAGCTAAGCCTTAAGAACATCTAGCTCATCATGAGCTTTCCCTGCTATCAGCATATCATCCACATAGAGTACCAAAATCAATAAAGAACCATCACAAGCTTTCTTCGTGTAAAGACACGGATCCATAGCACTTCGGCTGTAGCCCTGCGACTGCATAAAGGCATCAAACTTTTGATACCACTCCCTAGGTGCTTGTTTCAAGCCATAAAGACTTTTCTTCAATTTGCAAACTAGGTGGTGCCTACCAGGTTTTGCAAAGCCCTTAGGCTGCTCCATATAAATTTCACCATGCAAGTCTCCATGTAAGAAAGCCGTCTTGACATCCATCTGGTATAAATCCAAGTCAAGCTGAGCAGCCAAAGCCAAGACTAAGCGCAGGGTGGTCATCTTAACCACAGGAGAAAAGACCTTGTCAAAGTCCACACCATGCTCCTGCTTAAAACCCTTTGCTACCAATCTAGCCTTGTATGCCGGCTTGGGGTGTCCAGGGGCACTTTTTAGCTTGTACACCCACTTGCATGGCAAAGCCTTCTTGCCCGTAGGCAAGGAAACCAAATCCCAAGTGTCATTCTTATGCAGGGAGTCTATCTCAGACTGCATAGCCCTCTCCCAGGAGTGACTGTCACCCCTGCGCATAGCCTCATCATAGGTGAAAGGCTCTCCTACATCTGTAACCAAGACATAATGCATCGAGGGCTGAAATCAATTAGGTGGACGTCTGTCTCTAGTAGATCGTCTCACGATAGAGGCTCTGCTGCCTGCCCAGCTGCCTGTCCAACACCCTAACCATGAGCATCTGCTGCAGCTATAGGCTGTCCAACTAGCTGTGCGGGAGCTCTCGGCTCCTCCTGAAATATGACCCTGCGGATCTCAACAACTCTCTCAGGTTGCCTATGCATTTTGTCTTCATGGAAGACTACATCATGGCTGCGGATGACTTTTCGTGCCTGCGGATCCCAGAGACGGTAACCCATCTTGCCTGCATCCCCATAACCAAGGAAAATGCATTTGACACTCTTGGGATCCAGCTTGCTTCTCTTGTCCCTGGGCACATGGCAAAATGCCTCACATCCAAAGACATGGAGATGCACATAAGAGGGAGGTTTTTCAGTCCATACCTCCTCTGCAACCTGGAAATCCAAACCACTAGAGGGTGATCTGTTTATGACATGCACAGCGTAGGGTTTTCCCCGAATCGATGCTTGAGATAGATAGATAGGAAGAAAGGGTGTTTGATCTTCATTGTTGCAAGTAAGTGTTTTGGATTCTTGAAGTTTAGAAATGTTGGTTTGATTAGCACCAATATTTGCTTGTGATTTGTAAGTATTTGTAGGCATTTAGGCAAGAGAAATAAGGGAAGAAAAAAGAAAAACACAATAGGGTTTCGTTGTAAGAGTAGGCCTAAATCAGGGTGCAAAAGAGGAAAACAGGGTTGGAATCTGGGAAGAAAGAGAAAGGGGCATCAAAGGACTGTTGGAAAGGGGGTTTAAGACTCTGAGGAAGGGAGAGAGACCTCATTTTCACTTGCAAGTTTTGAGAGAGAGAGAGAGAGAGAGAGAGTGAGTGAGAGCTGCCAGGTTGCTATAGGAGACCATGGGAGTGGAGATCACATCGATTCACACAATTCTAGTGTGCATATGACACCTATAGGTGAGCTACCTCAGTTGTTTATATGACATAGATCGTGTTTGGAGTTTGCAGGAGCATGGGATTGAGAATTGAAGACAAACACATCGATTTAATGCCGTGATGTGTGTTTGCACAAATGGGATTGGATGGTCCAATTCCTAGAATCAAATGGTTCACTCAAGTCAGGAACATTCGATTTTCAAAATCGTAAACAGACTAGGCCATCTGTCCGATCACACATCCACACCAAAATTGGATCAGATGCTCCAAAATCGAAAATCAGAATCTAAGTCAAAAATCAAAAATTGAAAATTAGACGCATGATTCTAGGAATTGAACAAAAACTATCATAATCTAACTGATGAACATAACATAAATTTTGACATGCTCTGACCTAACTAAACTGTCAGTGTAACACTGTCATCAACTACCTGTGGATTGTTATGGCAGTCCCAAAGCAGTGTTAAATCAGTCCAAATGCTATGCCAACACATCAACCATCAAAACCAAGCATCAAAGCATGTTCATATGCCCGAAATGGAGCCTTTCCAAGTGCCAATGGAGGGGGAGAGATGCTATTGTGACTGTTAATGCTGAAGACACATATGGGAGGGTTGCGTGATTCCGCCAACTATAAATGCTGGTCCTGGGGCTGCAAAAAATGGTAGCCAAGCTTCAGAGGGGTCCGGTTAAAGCCAAGGAAGGCCTCAAACAAGCTCTAGCAAGTCTCGTTCAAAGGCAAGTGAGATATGAAGCAAGGGAGCTTCAATGGTGACTGCCCCAATCTTGTTTACAGCCTGTGAGACCTGAGAACTGAAGTAAACTCTGAAGAAAATGATCAAATACCTCTGATGTAATGCCCTGAAGGTGCCCAACAATGCCAGGAAGGTGCTCGAGAAGCTGGGGAGTGATGGGAGCTTGAAGGAATTGGATATGGCTGCCGGGAAGGAGACCCAATGCAAGTAGGGAGTCGATGGGATGCTGAGAATGCCATGAACCAAGCTCAAGAGTCGAAAAGCAAAGCTCTGATACCAGTTGAAAGGGAGCGATGGATCGAAGGTTGGACTCGAGAGCTATGGCGAGAGAGCAAGAGTAAGAAAGGGAGAGACTAGAAATGGGAACTCCAACAATCACAATGTGTGACCGGGCCTTCCTTTATTCAAACTGTCACTAAAAGAATAAAGAATAAAGTGATGGTGACAGGCGTCCGCCACCTGCAGTGTGCAATGGCGATGACTATCAATGTAGTAATACACGGGCGACTAGGCAGATGTGCCTTTACCCCCAACAATGAGAACTCGTTAATGCTAACATAGCATGTGTGCAATGAGCTCTTCTCCACTCAATTGGCACATTCCACATTTAGGAATAGTTGAGTAGTAGACCATAATCCACCCTTTTCATGACCACAAAACTCACTAAGAAATGAATCCCAAACATTTTAATGGGCTAGTCCTTTAATACACCCAGTGGTCTGAGGCTAGATCCTAGCTTTGGTATCAATGTTGTCCCTTTGCAACAAGGAGTCTCCTAGATCCTCCACTAGGAGGATGGCATGCTGCTCACCTCCTTCCCAAAACATGTTAACATCGAGCGCTCTTGCAGACATGATTGGTGCTTTAACGATGGCGGTGTTCTTTTGTAGGGTACAAAGTGATTGTTTGGAGGGGTTCTATCCTTTCCTATATCCAAAGCTTGAAAGTCTTCCAGAGGTTAGGACTACTCTTTAGCAGCATTCTTAGTGGTATAGCCACACTAGTTGAGGCTAATGTGGCGACGAGACCGGAATCCACTTTATTGTACTAGAAATAGTCACTTCCTCCATTGTGACTTCATTTTAGCCTGATCTTGGCTCCCTCCTTGTTTGGTTGTTTCAATCAAATGTTGGCTCCCCCCTTGCTTCGTTGGTTTTGAAGTTGTCTCTCGAGGGTGTGCTTGTGTATGAGATTTGATAACAGTGTTGTGTTGGATAACCCTACTGCACTCATATTATATGTGGCTTCTTGATCTCGTTATTCCACTCGAGCCTTTTGTATCCATTTCTTGACCTTACTCAAGTTGGTGTTCTACATTTGGTACCTCCAAATTATAGTGGTAGCCTTCTCTATGTGAGGGGCCTTCCACTTTTTGCACTTGATTCAATGTTTTTGGTTAGTAGTGTGATGAGCTACTCACTCCTCAATGTCACATGCTCCATCTTACTTTTTCCTCTTCTTTGAATCTTTCTCCTTATGATGGAGCCCTTTGTCATGGATGGTTTGATTATATTGATTTCAGTCTTCTTGCTCTAAGCCCATGTGATAGCATTCACGAGGATGGGTATGGTGTCCTCAGATGATTGTAATTTCTACACCAAAAAGACTTAAGGGGTATTAACGGGACAATAGCCTTGAATTGTATATATGAGAATAGTTTATGTCGACCTCAAAACCAAATATGAATTTTGAGATCATTTTTTGGGTATTGAAAACCAAAACCTGGTCAGATCAATAGGTCTTAAAAACCATATTTTTGAAATAGTAATATATTCGTCTCTTAATATGGCATTTGGTCGATGAGAAAATATATTTATCTCCTTGCCTCTATCGAATCCAAAATGAGTTTGACATAAATTAGTGCGGTTTTCAATTGAAACACCACTCAACCCATGCTCAAAAGTGAAAATTCTTTCCAAATGAAAACCAAAAATTGCTTCATGTGACATGGAGCGGTTCTCGATTTTCAACGCCTGAAAGTGGAAACCGGAAACCCCTAATGCATGGACCATGCTTGTCCAAACTCGGCACCAGCCGTCCTCGCCAAAGGTAGGGTATTGTCTTGTTAGCGATTTAGGATATCCGCTACTGCAACGAGAATAATAAAAATGGGTAGTTTATTTTTGGCGGATAAAATGTAAACGAAGAGACTGATTGCTATCGATCGATTGTGAACGTATTTGCTTTCTTAAAACCAAGCGTTTAATCGATTAATTTGTCCTCGACAGTGGATATCCGTGTCCCTTCCACGTCTCTTTCTCTCTCTCTCTGCGTTTCCTTCTCGCTCGCGCACGCTCTCGCCCTCGCCCTCACGCGCACACGCCAGCACTCCCTCGCCATAGCCTCGACCTCCCATATTCTACTGACATACACGCAGATAAACAAGATTCATTCGCACAGAAGCGGCACCTCGTCCTTTCCCTCAAATTTTCAGAGCTCGAGAGCTTCGCCTTGCTGCCTTCAGGTTTGGAAACAATTCTTGTTCTTTGTAATATTCAGAGATTGCGAGGACTCAGAACACGCCACCTAAGACATCGTTCTCTAATCCTTCCCTCTACCTGACAGCGGCTGTTCAAGCTATCCAAACGACACCGTTGCTTTGTTCTTTAGCGGATTCCGTGTCTGACGGTAAGTATCCTGATAGAATCTCTGCTTGTCAAGTTTACGCCCCCCTTTCTGTCTGCTTAAAATCTTGTCGTTTTCAATCTACATTCAGCAGTTTCACATTCACACAATGGATCTCTTGTCCGATCGCAAACGGAGGATTATACATGGACCTTGTGTGTCCTAAGCACATACGTGCAGGTTTTGCCAGTATCGAAGCTTCCTTTGCTGAAGAATGAAAGCATCTGTAGCGTGAATTCCTCTCTGCCTTAATCGAACTTGATTGGCGGATCTGATTGCCTCTGCAGTGTTGCGAGGTATGGAACGCATCAATTTGACAAAATTACAGGTATTTTTGACTTTGGAGACATTTTGTTGGTTTACAAATGTTACTGGTTTCTTATGTAGGTCTCTTTGAGCTTCAGCCTCGGTAAAGATGTCACTTTGCAACGAAACAGTGGAGGCTGAATCTCCTCCTGGCTTGGCTTTCCAGGCCGGTGTGGCTGCACTGTCATTTCACAGAAGGCCAGAATTAGCTTGGACTTGTGGATAGCCTAGGAGTCGGTGGTTTTTCAGGCTACTGATGATGACGATTTCCACCTTTGAGGCTGATGACTACCATCGTCCAGTTCTTCAAGCTTTGGTTGCTGCTTTCTTTACTAGGAGACGTTATAGTAGACTTGTTCGAATGTCAGGAGCCATTCAAGAGAAAATATACAACCGACATACCAACTTGACCATAGCAGATCTTCATTGCCTTGTTAATATGATTTTTGAATATATTTGACTAGGGTTCTTGCGATACTATACTTGACAAAATGCAGTGGTATGAGTAATTGTGCCCAGCTTTTAATTTAATATATTGGTGTCAATATGTATGGTTTTTCATCATTGGTGTTTTCTATGACAGCTATCAAGTTATTAAGCAGCTTGGGGATGGGACCTATGGGAATGTTTGGAAAGCATTAAACATTCAGACAAATGAGATTGTAAGTGACTGCTGTTATGTTATATGATGCTAATTATCCACATGCCCCTAGAGTCTGGGTTGTCTGGCATTCCACTCCAGTTGACTTAGCCTTTGTAGAGGTACCTGAAGGCCTCAATCAAATTAACAATCTGACTTGCCAGGTTGCTATCAAAAAAATGAAGAGGAAGTACTATTCATGGGAGGAATGCATGAATTTGAGAGAAGTAAAGGTACATGCAACTTTGTCTTTTTAAGCCCAGAAGATGATTGAAGACACTACTAGCTTAGAGTTTATGCCACTTTTGGCTGCTGGCCGAGTCTTTTCTTTTTTGGAGCCTCAGTTGATTCAATGCCTGTATCTGCGCAGTCCTTGCAGAAGCTGAATCATCCCCATATCATCAAACTCAAGGAAGTTGTGCGGGAGAAAAATGAGCTTTTTTTTGTGTTTGAATATATGGTATGGTTACAGTGGTGTTTATCCGACTTTATTTCAGGAGTCAAGTAATTTTACATTATACTGTTTTCCTTGACCAGTGGATGGTAATGGGTGGCTGTAGGAGTTCAACTTGTACCAGGTAATGAAGGACAGTGAGAAACCTTTATCTGAGGCGAAGATAAGGAATTGGTGCCTTCAAATTTTCCAGGCATTAGATTATATGCATTGCAATGGTTATTTCCATCGAGATTTGAAGCCAGGTATAAACTTTACACTCGGACCATTTTTATTTTGTTGGCCCTTCCATTTAGTGGCTGTACTGCAACGGCAGAGGATTGCTAATGTCAACAAGGCAGCTCTTATACTTATGGTTGGGTGCTTCTTTTGCTCATCTTTGTGCTGCAGAAAATTTACTAGTCACAGGGGACATTATTAAAGTAGCAGACTTTGGTTTGGCACGTGAGGTCCACTCAAAGCCACCATATACTGACTATGTTTCCACTCGATGGTATCATTTTTGGGTTCATTCATTTTAAAACATTTATGTTCAAGTTTTAGCATTACCAATGGCATGGCAATGTGGATATGTGACTACTTTTGCCAAGGTATCGAGCACCTGAAGTCTTGCTGCAAGCACGATCTTATGGTTCTGCCATTGGTATGTTTATGTTTATGTCTCAATTTATCAGTTGCACCTTCCCTGTTTTCTTTAGAATTGATAGAGAGTTTGGCAAGGCTTATCTTATCTAAGTACACATTGTACTTTTCTTTTGCACTCTTGTAGACATGTGGGCAATGGGGGCAATAATGGCTGAGCTTTTCAATCTTCAGCCTCTTTTCCCTGGCGAAAGGTAGGAGTATGGATCACTATGCAAGTGAATTGGGTTTCTAGACTTTGTTGCAGGTTGATTATGGAGCAAAGCCTAGATATTTTTTAGTTTGAATGATTTGTCTTTGGTTTTTCAGTGAATTGGATGAAGTATACAAGATATGCAGCATTATAGGTACGCCGAATCATCAAACATGGCCTCAAGGCATGGATCTTGCAGGTTCAATGAATTTCCGCTTTCCCCAGGTACGGTTTTTTCTTTTTCTCAGCTGACTCATTTTAGTCTTGCTGTGTTGTGAACTGACAATTTCAAAACTTTGTTATGTGATCTTCAGTTTCCAGCATCGCCTCTGTCTACGTTGATTCCAACTGCAAGTTCAGACGCAGTTGATCTTATAAGGGTACAGTGCATGCTGAATGCATGGCTAGTTTCAGCTTGTTACACGTTGTTGTCAATCTGCTCTATTATTTATATTCTGATTTTCTTCACAGCAAGGACTGACATGCATCTAAATGGGGTTTTCAGGCTTTGTGTACGTGGGATCCAGAGAAAAGGCCCACAGCAGCAGAGGCACTTCAGCATCCATTCTTCAAGGTGCTACCTTGTTCACTAATTCTAATATAGCATATGCTAGAAAATTACTTGTCAACTCTCTTATCACTTTACTGTGGCTTGCTTACGATTTTCAATAGCTTTGAGGGCTCAGTTGAAGCAGCAGTTGGATGCTTCAAAGTACTGGCTTACCAACTCTTTGTGAAGTATTGGACTTGCGTAATCATAGGTTATCAGACGAGCTAATTTAACTTTATTTAAGTGTCCTTGACTGGATTTTGTGGATTCAGTTACCACCTTAGACACAGGTCCAAACTCAAGTGTAATTGATCTAGAGATGGAACTGCAACTGAGGCTTAATTTTGAGTGAGGCACATGCATGAATGAGCTAGAATAGTGCTCAATCTCTCACATGAATTGAGCGAGATTCAACTGGCTTTAGTTCAATTGAAGATAGAAATTAGAATTGAATGAGAATCAGGACTCGTCTGAAACGCTGTGGTGAAGTGGATAGGAGCTCTGGTTCACTGAACCATTGGAATAATGCCCTGGTGTGTTTGGTGCACAGATTTTGGATTTTAAAACACAATGGATGGATCTGTGGTCCCTCATCTCCTTGAGCTTTATTGTATTCCATACCTCGCATTCTAAGTTTGTTCTTTGAGTGCATCCATTCATTTCATTTCATCTTTGAGCTCATTTGGTTTATTGTGTGTTGTTCATACACTGCATATTCTCTGCAAACTCTGTTGTATTCTCAAGGAATATGCATGATCAAACATGAAACCGGTCTTCCTCTTTATAGAAAGGGTAGTGGAGCCTTGTTGAACATTGGGTTACCACAATTTACAGCAAGCAATAAATGCATCAAATAAATCCTAACTTAAAAATTCAACACTTTTACTAGTTTTCTATATTGCCTCAAAGAAATTGAGATGAGTTGACACATTCGATTGGCCCCATAAACATTGGCGCCCCTTGTAGTATGCCTTTTCACTTAAATTCCAAAATCTTGTTGTGCAACCAAGAGAGGATTGGATCCCGAGGAAGGGAAGTCCTTGCCACAAACTCAATAGATACGTCCTCGAGTTTTTACTTCCTCTATTGAGACCGATCTAATTCTCTTATAACATTTGGAATATCTTTGCTGTTCTACGTAACCAACAACTATAAAATCCAATTGCTCCTTGATTTCACAATTAGGGAGGCTCAAATTGAATCCTTTTCAATTGCATGCAAATCAGCCCTCTGCCTTATAGTAGACCTTTGAAAACCCATTGAATTTGCTGTTCAATTGATAAAATTTGTATCCAGAAGCTTCCCAAAATATGGAGATATGCATGCACACATCCCAATGCAACCATTCAAACCCTAATCCTTACTGGTTTTCGACTTGAGTTCAATAATTCTCAATCAGCAACACATTGGATTTTATTTCCAAGCTTTAAATATTCCATGTCCACAATGAGGTTGCACATGCATATTTATTGAAACCAGTCTTCTTCCTCAAAGAGGGTAATTATAACTTGAGTTGACAATAATTACAGCAAGTAAATACATGTTATTGTCCATAGCAACCAACAAGCTTTCAAACCAATTTGCCCCTTGGTTTGCTTGGGGATTGGCCTTTAGTCTAATGCTTGGATGACAAATTTTGTCCCAAACTTAATGTTGGCTGGCTGGCCTCTTGAAATTCTCTAAAATTCTTGTATTTCAGCTGTTTTGTTGAATTTCAAAACTAGGGCTCCATTTCTTACCATTCTTCCCAGGATGGCTGGTAAATCCCAATTTTTGCTCTTAATTAGGTTTTAACAGCACAAATTCTTCAATTGCACCCTCTGGAGACTTAATTTGGTTCTCTTTTGAGAGAAGCTATGAATTGATTGAGAGAATTGAGAGGAAGCTAGAGAGAGAAATATTAGAGTCTCATTGCCAAAATTGGCTAAAATTAAATGTTGCCTTGCTATGAATAACTAATTGATTGCAGCCCACCATTAATAGGAGCCCTACATGCAGTCACTTATCCTTATGGGCCCCAAACTTCTTGTCACTTGGCTGTAGACAGCTTATAGAGGTTGTCACTTACCTTCAATGGCCTCCCGGCCAGCTGGGGGCAGCTCTTTGACACCCTCCAATGGTTGGGCTGATCACCAATGGCTGGAAAATTGCGGCAACAACTCTCTCTTCCTTTGCCAATCTCCACCATACTAGAATGAGGCTGCAATAGTCCCTATAGCCTTTCCCTCACTTGCATGGGAAGGTTTTGACAAGTGGCATCCTTTGAATAGCATTTTTCGGCAATTTCAGCTCAATTAAACTAATTTTCAGAAATTTCATCTCAATTAAACTGATTCTCAGAATATGTTAATTTTGAGAGTTAATTTAATTTTTACTTTTTGCTCAGAAAAGTACTTGTGCCACCCAACTAGGCCAACTTGTCATCCAAGCAAACTTGAGCATTATTAGCCCCTGAATTAGCATTAACTAATTGATTAATGCCCAGTTCCTCATGTCATCTTTGACATTAATGGCTAATAAAACCCTCTAGGTCAAAATTTGGCACTAGGTACTACCTACTACTTGCCAAGGATAACTTATTACAACTTTTGCCTTTGACATCCACTAATTTCTCAAGGTCCTTGGTCCATCGTTGTGAAATGTCTAACTTGCACATCACATGTGCACCTCACATTTGCACATTTGATTAGGAGTTAATAAAATGCTAAGCAAAGCATCAAAATTTCACGTCCTCGTGATATTTACCCTTAAAACATAGACTTGTGCTGCATTTAATGCAATTACCATTGCATCCACAACATTTGCTATTGTTGGACACACCTCAAATGCTCTTGCTTGCCAAACAGTAGGGTTGTCTTGTTGTTCTAGCCTTAATTAATGCAGCAAAATAGGTGGCCTTGTTGACAACCACCCTTGAACCCTCCCTAAATTAGGTCGCCTTGCTGTTACAATGCTCAAGCTGTTGTGATTTGCTTAGAAATTGATCTCTTTCACCTTTGATAAAGCCTAGAATAGCATCACACAGCCTTGGATGGCTCCCAAATAGAGTTGATTGTCAAGTGTCCAATTTACCCATGCAAACGCGGCCTCTAGCCTTAATTTCCAGCCAATAATAATTCCAATTGGATTGCAAAGTACATGGCCTCCATGAATAGCTCCAATTTTAACCTCTTTAAACTTGAAGTTTTGAAAGTTTCCATAAACTTTAGTCTAGGACTAATAGCCATTTAAATCCCCATCCCCCACGACACCAAAAGTTATTTCCAAGGGGCTATCTAACGTCCTTGGACAAGATGTGACTCAAGTGTCCCATTGGCACTTGTCCACCAGACCTTTGTCAGTTTTCCTTATTGTCCAAGCCAGTATTATCTATTGACATTACATACATTCAACTTAATCTCACATGTGCACAACTTAAGTATCCCAATTTGAGTATCTCAAAACCCAAGAGCATTAAGTTAAACATTCATGTCCTATATAAACTCATCATACGAAATATAAGCTAGGAAAAGAGCATAGGTAGCAAGTTTGTGGTGATGGCTTGTTATGCCATGGTAGGTAGGTGTCAATTGGGTGACAAAATGATGGATGGGAATTTGGACCAAGTCCACGTTTAGTTGGACTAGATATTTTCACAACTTTGCTAGTGGCCAAATTAGTAGGCCATTGGATTAGACATTAGTAGAACAAAGATTTTGTCAACCTACTCCCCAAATTTTCCAAAGGCTTTTTTTGTTTGTTTTTTTCAGCTTCAATGAAGGTTTTAGCAAGATTCGTATAGGAATTGCAAGCGTGTTAATTTCCATGGATACCATGTCAAAAAAGTGCGGAGCAGTGGAAACCAAGAGATGTTCCTAATAGAAATTGCAAATTGTGGAAAGTTACAATCCAAGTCCACCACTCTTGCATATGGATGAGGCTCAGAGGTCCCACCACAACCACCCTCTCAATCTCCCTCTTTGGCATTGGGAAAGTCTTGAGGGCTGAGGTCTTGGCGGCCTTTGCCTTGGCTGCAAGGCCCAAGTCAGAGTTTGGTTTGAAGATGACGATGAGTTGTCAGAAGAGTCTTTACCCTTCTATTGCTGCTTTTCCTCCTTTCGGTTTGCCACTAGTTTTTTGGAATCTTTTCAGAGATGCCCGTTCTTACCACAATGGTAGCACTAACTTTTTGTCTTTTGCTGCTTGGGACCCCTCTTTGAAGCGGCAAAAGCCTCTTGCTTGCTTCCAGACAGAGATGGTAGCCTCCTTTGTAAATGCAAAGAAGCCTTATGCTCAAGCAACATAGAGACTATATGATCAAAACTGATAGGTGTCACCGATGTTTGGGCTTGTAGGGCATTAGCCACCCCATTAAACTTTAGAGGTTGCTTGTAAAGAATAGTCCCCTCAAGATGGGCTTTGGGACATGTAGACCGTTAGTTGTGAAGCTGATTGAATCACCTTAAGAAGGAATGATTGAATCATATCTATTGTCTCAAACTTGATATTACATAGAGGGTTATAGCTTTGCATGGTCGATAGGGCCTCATACATAAGATATAACTTTACCTAGATCTTAGATGTCTTGCAAGAGGTAATTGTTAGGACTTCTTTGGAGATGCATCAAAGGAGCCGAGTATACTCGGGCATCATCATTGTCCCAAGTAAGAACTACCTCGTCGTAGATGTCTTTGTCCTAATCATTTGGAATAGGAGAGGGTTTTCGGGGATGCAAGATCGCACCTAAAATGATGTACTGGATGTGCTTCTACACAAACCAAGCTTTCATGATAGCACTCTATAGGTAAGATATTCGGATCCCTTGAGCTTAGCATCCATGTTGCAACATGGAGGAGCCGATTAGGTGAAATAGTTCAAGCAAAACTTTTCAAAACATGGAGAGATGAATAGATACGAAGAGATTGTAGTGGCAAAAGCACGACGATTGACAATTGTGATCCATCCTTTTCGATCAGGCTGAAGACGCAAACTTGCTGAAAAGGCAGGTTGAAGATGATAGAGGAAGGACAAGCATGCGAAAAAAAAGTTCAAAATGATTACAACAGCAAGATGCCAGCTGTAGAAGCAAAGATGGTAGTAGATCTTTTAGAAATGCAGGCTGGACAGCAAAAATGCAAAGCTGGTAGCAAAAATTGCAGGCTGCAATAGGCCTCTTGGTGGCTGAAAATTGCTGCTCAACAGTAGAAACTGGGCTTGCCTGAATTAGAGCAACAGCAAACAAGAGTTTTTGGAGGAGTCTAATGAGCAACAAACCTGAAAAGATACTACTGATAGAAACTGCGATGAATGCAAAGAACAGAAAAGAGCAGCAAGAACATAAGAACTCAAAGAGAATAGACTTGGGGACATGGAATCCATAAACCAAGGCTCAAGAATAGTACAATGGCACAAATTGAGTGTGTGGCCATCATGGTGCAATTGAAACTGGCCTTCCTTCTTGGCAAGGGTGGTGAAAACCAAATTTAACTCAAATTACAGCAAGCATGAAATACACAAATCGGGAAATTCATACTTTACTACTTAATCTTGGCCAGTTGCCTCAACAATTGGCACGCCTTGTGGTATTCCTTTATTTTGTATTGCTATAAGATTGAAGTACACTGAGATATAGGCTAATCTCCTTCAATCTTCAATACAAATGGTTGTCATAAATGACAGATATTGCTTGGGCACAAATTACCCCTTGATTGTACAACAATTCAGCTTTAGTTTGGGTCTTCAATCTCTCGCATGTAGACCACAATAATTTGGGAATGGGTTACCCCTCACATCAATTGCAAATTAATGCCTTCAGCTGTATTGAGTACTTGGGTCTTCAGTAACTGCGCATGGATTCGAAGGTGGTTGTGGAAACCCTAATGGCTGCTGCAAATTAGGGTTTTAGCAGTAATTTCTTTGGTTGCTCTTCACCAGTGGTTGGAACATGCTGAGAATTGCTAAGGGAATGTCAAAGGATGAGAGAGAGAATCGGATAAAAGGAGTATCTTTTGAACGATAGCTTTGATGGCAATTTTGATGGTGCCAACAGCTTTGAAAGGAAGGGGGGGCGCATATATTTCTATGATAGGCCAACCCTCCTTTTCTTTTGTTGCCTTTCACTAAGGTGAAGAAGGAAACTCGTTGCCTCTATCTTATCGTGTTGTGTGAATATTTGTCGCGTTTCTTAGAGCTCATTTGGCAATGGCTCCTTCCTCTCTTAGCCTCTAAATGTTGGAATGACCTTAGCTAGTGTGACAAGTGGTAGTCTCTTTTGCCACTTGGTAGCCTTCTAAATGTAATTATCAGCTTTGAGTAATTAATTTTTAAAATTTAAATTTTAAAAATTAAGTATTATCCATTTAATCTTGCTCAAGGACTAGCTAGTGCCCATTCACAATAAAAGTGCTAACCCCCATGGGACATTTTATGGTCCCAACATTAATTGGTCTTGAGCTAGCATTAATTTATTAGTTAATGCTTGGCCCCAAAATGTCACCATCGGACATTTAATGGCTTGGACCCCAAACTGACACCAAGTACCTACAAGTACATGTCATGTATGACTTTGTACAACTTTTGCCAATGTCACTCACTATTCACTTGGGTTACTTAAGCTGTCAACATGACTTAATTGACTTGCACTTCACATGTGCATCTCACATGCGCACAACTTAATAATGCCAAAGCTAAGCATTAAAAATACACGTCCTCATGACAAGAACAAGTTCCCTCCCTCTCCACGAAGAAGCAAGCATGTTGTAGGATAATTATTTGATGTTTGAAAGATAGTGGAGGAGCAACATACTATAAATAGGCTAAAATAAATATACATAAAAAACCAATCGACCAATGTCTCTAGGTGAAATAAATTCAATTGGCCAACTTAAAGTGGCACAATTATAAAAATGAAATGCACAATGACAATAGGTACTGGCCCTTACAATAAACACTTTGGCACCAATGACATGTACACTACTAACATACCTTCCAAAGATGATGGGGCCACAATCATACAGCCAAAATGAAATACTAGAGGGGGCGGCTTGGAAGTGGGACCGCGAGAAAAGGGTAGTGTGCACTACATGGCTAAGGGGAAACAAAAATCAAAGAGGTGGCGGCGACATGTGGTTGTAGGTATTTAAGATGAGACCACGATGGGAAAGACTAGTGCAAGAAGGGCCTTGTTGGAAAAGACCCCAAAAGATTTGGAGGGGCCCAAGACTTAAGAATGTGAGGTTTGCATGCAGAGGGAGGGAGGAGGAAAGAAAGAGCTTCTACATTGTTGGGTGTCAATTCCATGGGAGGAGGGAAAATATTTTTAATTTCCAAGCAATATGAGACACTTTGAGAACTAAATTTGAAATGGATAAGCTAGCTTTGGAGTCTATGGCCATTCTTGCAACAAAGGAGAGGGCTAAAGCCTAGCAAGGTTCAAGAACTTTTTTGAGTTCATGATGGAGTTTAGGGGTGCTCAAAAGGTTTAGGAATTCTGTGTAGTGTGTTGCAAGCATCTTGCTCATTTTCCTTGCTTGCTTTTTGGCTTTGGTTGGTTTTCTTCACTTGTTTTTTGGTAATCTTTGGACCTCCTCCTCCAACATCCCTTAGTTGAGTTTATTCAATCTCATTCCATCTCTAAGGTCATTTGTTAGTTGCGGGGTTTCTCACGTACAATTGTGTTTTGTTTGCAAACCCTAGTGTATTCTCACTAGTGGTTCCTTGATAACATTGGTAGAGACTAGTTATCCTAGAGCTAGAGTAAAAAGAATAATAATTTACATAAGAATTTGGTAGGGAGTTTGGCTTTTGTAGCCCAACAATTTGATTGTGAGATACCGTGGGTCGTTTAAAAACATTATAGATTGGGCTTATTTTTTTTGGGCCCAAGCACAAAATGTTGTGGCTTTTGAAGCACTCATTTAGCTTGGCTGTCTTGGCAATTGTGTCGGTTACACATTATGATGGTTTGGTGTAAGTTACACACCATTCCGATATGCAGCCTCTTGAGAGTTCAACTTATAAACGATGAGTCTAAAATGAACGACAAAGATTAGTACATAGAACAACCATTTTCTAGCTTCCCATGTCATGGGGTTGTAAATTTTCAATGGTATCCATTGGAATAATTACGTTGCGCACATGTGTGGTGCATGTGTGAATAAGCTGGAATGTGCGTCACAGTGGCATGCAGACCGTAGCTTAAATAGTGGGGGATGTTGGCATGAGTTGTGGTGGATAGGTGCGAGTGGTTGCTTGGTGTCAGATCTTGGCCAAAGACATTGAATATACCCTTGGAAATGACTTGTGGTGTCATAGGGGTTAGAGAGCTAAAAACATTTAATGCTTTGTAATAAGGTTAATGAAAGTCTGAATGCTTCTAAGTTCATATAGCTTAGGAATTTAAATTGGGCTGGGCAGGGCTAAACAAATTTCGTTTTCCACAATTATGAATTGCTGCAAATTCAATTCTTGAGGCTGAGTTATGCATGCTATGGTAGCCTGTTGGGAGCAAATTGGGCTAGTTGGACAGCCGTAGAGAGGCTTTGGACGGGTGACTGCTGATCTGGAGGTTTCCAGTGGCTGGCTATCATTTTGCTGCTGATGACCTGATCCTGAGACATCTCAGCTGTAGGTGATGCGATTTTGGGCATCATCTGCTGCAGGTGACCTGATTTGGAGGCTTCTGGGTGGCTGACAACTGCTTTTCATGCTCCTTTCCTGCTTGGAATTGAAGAATTCTCTCATTTGCTGCTCATCTTTCTTTCTCCTTGAATCAGGGAAATTACCATCCTTGCAAACAAGGCAGGGTGTTGTCATCCCATATTGTCCTAGTCCCATACCGTCCCCATGTCAGAGCCCCCTCTCACAGTGATAGGGGACGGCAATGGCTGTCCCCCTCCCTGTCCCCGTCCCCATTCCTATCCCTGCCCCCAAAATCTGTCGCATGCCACTATGGCACATGGCTTTGTCTACTGCATCTGTGGTTTTATAAATCTGCATGTTGCTTATCTAAATGCTTTCAAAAGTTCCGCTTTCAGTCAATCTAGTTCAATATCATATTATTTTAAAGATTTGTAAAGCTTATTGAAGATGGTGCAGAGAAAAACAGCAGAACATATGTATCTCCCTCCAAGGATGTATTATCACAAAGCTAACTTTGTGGGCAATTATTCAAGTAAGCAAACAAGCATCTTCTAATCATTTGTTTGTTTTCTGTTATTGTGCCATGTTGCAAATAGCCTCAAGTGCTTCTTAGTTGACTTGAAATATTAACCAAATTGACTATCTTCTGTGAACGACACCAGTGGCACACAATGGACTTGTAAATGAGGATGGAAGTGATGCATGGGTAGTGGATGAGGACCTAAATACAGAATTGTCTGTAGGCTGGAATGCTCCAAAGAAGCGGACCTTGTTTCCAGGTATATTGAAACTGCAATTGGTTTTATTCTGTCTTTCTGTGGTTAGCTTCTGAAATAATCTCTGACAAGTTTGTTCATATTGGTTGATTCAGGAACAGACTCTGCCCCAAAATCACAAGCTATCAAACAGGTATATTTGAGTAATGCATTTTTTGCTGGCCAGTTGCCAGCTTGTTTTGATGTGAGTAGTTTGTTTGCTACAGTCAACTCCCCATGCGACATAGGTTTTTGTAGATGTCCTCTAGTCTGAATGAAGTGGGTATTATGTCTAGCCTTGATAACATATAAATTTTCATTCATCCACTTGAAAAACAGGGGAAGGGTGTAATGCCATCATTAATTGATACAACGACAGTGACTCAAGGACATCCACCAACACTGTTGCGAGGTTTGTTAAGGTTCATCCTCATGCTTTTTAAGATGAAAAATGTTTGTTTGGATGTTGATCTATTATTACTCATCGCTGTACAGCTGCAGCCCCAAACACAAAGTTGGTTCCTGCTATTGTCCCTGTGAAGGCATCTCTGCCAGCAGCCTGCACTGCTAACAGGTAATTTTCCTGGGTATGCCAGACGGACCCTAACTCTGTCCTTGCCTCTTAAAACTTGGTCTGATGGGAAATGCCTGTAAACAGGCAATCAATACAGCCAGCAGTGGCAGTGCCTCCAACTGCTGTTACTTTCTCGACTCTGCAACCTAGCATTCGGACTTTCCTCGCTGCCCCTGTAAATGTGAGCCAATTCCAGCATGGGTTTCCTTCTGGCATTTATCGTCTCGATAATTGTGTTACTGCACATCAGTACTGATTGCAACATGTTCTCAGATATGAGGAATCCAGCTTTTCATTGATCAGCACACTGCTTCATATTACTCCTGAGAAAAATTTCCTGCTGCTTGGTTGGTATTGTATCGATCTTCTAAGTAATGTAGACCATAGTGTGTTGGCTTAGGTGTTGGAATACTTTTAGTAGTCTGCTAGCAGGACAAATTCTGGTATTGCTGAAAAAATTCTGTTGTAGTTTATGTTGTAGTGTAGTTGGCTTGGTGTGGATGGTATCCCTTTTCTGAATATATCCTGGTGTTGTGAGATGAAGAATGTAGATGTTGGTATCTCAAGGCAATGCTGATCTGCAAGGAATTTGTGTACTGCAATAGCTGCATGTTTGATATCTCCAAACCTTTTGCCTGTTCTTTTATCTAGACTCACACTTGAATGCCTTTATTAGTAAACGATTTTGGATGGCACTTTTAAGTGTAGCAGATGTTAAGAGTTTCTGCTGTAGTGTGTGTGCATGCACAAGCGTATAACCACTCGTTTCTGAAGTAAACCAGAGCATTAGTGTGGGGGGGGGGGGGAACTACGAGGGCTGTGCACCCCATTGTCTCCCACTGAATAATGTAATGTATTTAAAAGAGGTCTCTGTGCACATGCATTGGCAAAGGAGTGCTGAAGGATTGAAACGGTGGTTTGTTAAAGGGAACTGTATGCTAAGGGCTAATGTGGTTGTTGCTCCTGAGGATTGTACATGTGATAGCATGCATGTGGCTTCATGTTTGACGGTTGATTATCAATACAGAGAATTCTTATCTCACATCCCAGTGTTTGCAAGCGAGGGGTTACTTTTAGCAAGAGATGTACTCTCCACAAAGTTTATTATGGAAAGATGGAACAAAAGATGCATTTGGCAAATTGAATGGAAAACGTGTGTGCAAGGACTTTTCAGGAAATATACACATCTCTTTAGCTTTAATAGAGTGGGTTAATACTTAACATGGAAGAAAAGAAAGGAGGTAGCAAAAGTTTTATAAACCTGTTTGTGCTTTTTTGATACCAAAGAAAAATAAAGTAGTAATGCCCATAGAGATTAACATTCAACAAGAACGTACTAGCCTCCATAGACATCAATCCATGTAAGAGCAGTTATTCCACTTGCAGCAGTCATAAAGTCCTTTAAAATGCATAATACACGCAAGCAACTCATTTGGTGGCCGGTTTTACTCCCTTAAATGTAGTAATTCTGTGGGACATCTTCATGGTTGTGGCTTCCTGAATCAAGGTTGAAGGACATAACCTATTATGTATTTTGCTCCCAATCATTATTTCTTGAAATGAAAAGTGGATAGCACTTGCCAATGTGGTTGCTTTGCCCTTCTGTTCACTAGAAATGTGGCTACGTTTGCTTACGAGGCACTAAAAGGTTCAGGAATGTGCTTGTGTTGCATGAATGTAAATGCTGCTTTATGCCTATATTAGTTTGATGTCATGAGTAGGTGCTATTTTTACCAGTTTTAAGTCTAGATTACAACCAATGAAACTTGATTTTGCCACATTACAAAAATTGATTTGGTAGTCTAGATAAACAATAGAATCACATGGTTTCATTTATCATATTTTAAAAAGTGAACATTGAGTTGTGCAAAAGGATAATATGCAAATACTATATGAATTTTACTCATATATACCTTTTGAGAACTCTTGTGATGGTTGTTATGGTGTACATACTTGGTGTGTAACATATTGCTCTAGACTAGAATCAAATTTTGGAGTGTTAGAAGCATTTCTAGTCATAAGGCTCAAAGTAGACATGGACTCAAATTCCATTGCTACGAGTAGAAAGTTGAAATCTAATAATAAGGATATAAATTGTACAATCTCTCATTGTTACACATTTTGTAATTTTGAAAATTTAGGGTATTTCTATCAAAAGTAGGCTTATGAAATATGCTAGATTTTTTCAACTATAATTCTTTGTGTATATGGACACATCAATGTGCTATAACAATTAAATCTCAAAACCTTTCGAGTACATACATTGAAAATCCCCTACGATATATCCAAATCCTCTTTGCATCATGCTTAAGGATAGTGAATTCTAATCATAAAACATGGAATTTGTCCCAATTTAGAGATTCATAATATGTCACAATAGGCAAAAAGTTGGAATCTAGCTATTCGTATATTTTTTCAATTATGAAACCTATGCATTATATCAAATTTTTAATTTTGCAATTGTTAACCGTTTTTCATTTTCATACAAATAATCACTCAATATTTGTACGAGAATGAAATGTCATAAGAACACATACATATTTAATTAGTGTCAATATAAGAGTCTTTGTTGTAAACATATTCAACAAGCAACTCTTTGAGATGAGAACCTTTCTCGATTGGACCTTTTGAATTTCCTTTTCGAGAGCCTCGAGAAGTTAAATAAGGTCGACACTATAAATTGGCATGATATTTGATCTTAGATTGAATTATTCCAAATGTTTGGATGACTTAGTGGGATTGTTATGAGAAATTCATCATTTTGGGACAAATAGCTTAAAGTTATAGCTCAAGAAGAGCATTTAAAAAAAATTTGAATCAAAACAAACTAGATGTTTTGATTGTTTAAACCCCAAAGATGAGTTGATAATTCCCATAAACTATAAGAAAGTGTATATTTGGCCTAGTTTAGGTGCACCATGAAATCCTCGATGACAATTTAGGTGAGCTCTTATATAAAATATTATTTGTAGGTTGATGAGGAAATATAGTCCATGAAAGTCCATCCTTCTTAACAAAAATGACTTGAAGTCAAGAATAGCTCAAAACTTCTTCAAAAAGATAGATTAAGTTCCAATATTTGGTGATTTTGATCACAATATGAGCTTAAAGGCCTTGCAACATTTGAAGAAATTACAAGCATGACCTATTTTTACTTAGAGGTAGGTCTTCATTTGGACCTCACACCGCTCTTTGGCTCAAGGAACTGATCCTTTAGGACCTTGTAAGGAGCAAAAATGGATCATGTTACAATCTTTTCAAGTTTTTTGGTCCTTGGCTCATTTTAGGACCATGTCACCATAATATGCTCTCCAAATAGCGTTTTCAAATCAACCTAAGAAATAAGAGCATCTCATCATTTTATTGCTTATATGTGATGTGATAAAGATTAGATCCCATACATGAGGATGTGGCACGATATTCTCATTCGAGGGAGTTTTATATCTCCCTTGTGTGAGTCCATGGCACCATGCCCTCATTCGAAGGTAGTTCTAAAATTGCTTTAGATGAGGGTGTGGCACTAGAAGATTTTCAAACAACGAGAATTTTAAAGGCAAAAAAGGACAATTGTAAATATTTTTGTTTCACAAAACTCTCCAAGAGAATATAATTTTTGTTAATAAACATATTCTCAAGGAAATGATTTAGGCCATGCAAAAACAATAAAGACATGAAGCTAACTTTTTGCTAAATGCCGAAGCTTTATGCTATCCATTGTGACCTCTTTTGGAGTGACTAATTGGCATATCAGACACGGATCTCATGTTGGATAATTTTAAGTCTAAATTTTTTAAAACACATGCTAACATGATCGAACAATGCAAAATATAATGACATGCACTCAATTCTTGGCACACTTGCAGTTTGGATACCATTGCTTGTGCATGAACTCATAGGCACCATATTTTATTCCTTAAACTTGGAAGGAAACACAATGCATATGTCTAAAGGTCCTCACAAGAACACCTATAAAAACTTGAAATAATCATCGAGTTGTCGAACCATTAACATTTGATCCTCATGTGCTAACATAGAAGGTGCAAGATTTATTGGATGCCATAATATTCCCAATGTGGATCGATGCAATCAAGTGCTATCCTTCCCTACATTCATGTGGAACTCATTGGTCAATTTGATCTCTATCGCACAATCTTCCCATCTTTGTATTTAGGTCGATGATCACATCATCTCACCTTTGAATTTTTGCATTCAATGTTCTTCCCATGTCTATATTTGTGAGAAACTCCATGATCACTTTTGGCATAGATGTAATCTCTTAAAAAAGGAACAGATCCATCAGTATGTCGCAACTATACCTCATGGAAAAGCAAGCAAGGCTCTTTTATTACTACCAAATCCTTGTCTCAGGCCTTGATGGACCAAGCACAAAGCCATGAACCCTCCATCGATGTGTATCATACAAGTTAATGAACCATATGTATCTTTCAAACATTCCACCAAGTTGGGACCCAATTGTGGGGTACTTTCAATGGTCACAAAAGTTCAATGCATGCACCTTAAGTGTAGTAATTCTCTCCTTTCCAATATAACAACCACATCTTTCAGCATTCTCTATGAATTTTAAAAAATATGCCATTGTTCTTTCAGTGTTGGTTGAAGGAAAAACTCTTTTTCGACCAAAAGCTTAAAATCCATTGTAGCATCAAGAGCCCCAATAATGTTCTATTTTGAAATTTGTGATAACAGAAATTCATGCCTATGATTGTCCTTTTCTCATGCTTCATTAGGATCAACCAAAACGAATTGCTTCATATGTACACTATGTGCATGTACATTGGCACACTTCAACTCTAGACTATATATGCCCACTTTATCTAGCAAAGAGTGTTCTAGGCTCACCAACTTCTTCATGATGAGATCATTACTCCCATTTCATAAACTTTGTTAGCTAGGTCTTGAGTGTTTGGTCTTGTTGTTGTACACATGCCTTTGAGATAGGTGGCATACCTTACCATTTGCAACACTATAAGAACTATGTCTACAACAGTTCACTCATATTTGAAACCCATAGTTACTACCCTACCATTCACTCATATTTGAAACCCACAGTTGCTACCATACCTATATATTTAGCCCCCCACAAGCTCTTCATTGGCATAAAAATATTGTAGTCTCCTTGACCAACAAACAAGTATCTCAATGTGCACACCTTGGCAATATTGTTAGAGTTTTCCACTTGTAACTCAAGACTTGATGATCCTCTTGGAATGAGGGATCTATACATTAAATTGTGTGATGGACTATGCTCTACTCCCAATAAAAAACACAATACATTTTCTTCTCTTGAATTCTCTTTCTTGCATTCCGAAAATTCATTGTCTACAAATTGCAATCCAATTTGGCATTAACTCCACCATAAATTCTATAAATTCAAGCTTTGCAAATCCATGCCTTTGTACTAAATCATTAAGCATCTTCCCAAACTCCATTTGAATATGTTGGTCGTCCACCCTCAAGTCACAAGTTGCAATTTACAATAGTCCACACACAAGGATCATAAACATGTGGAAACCGTTGGCCATCCTAAAACCCTATGAACATTATCAAAATGGAAATAATCTTGGTTTATGATGTTTCAGGGGAATGGAATGGGGCTTTGCCTTGTGGCAGAGAGGTCGAGCCTTGCATCCCTCTCGTTTCCCATTCTCCTTGAACTAAGTGCAGCGTGAATCTGCATCGCCCCTGGCATTTCTGCATAAAGTAGTTCGCTTGGGGTTCGACGCTAGTTGCCGTTTAGGAAATGACCATTAGGGGAGACCCTGATTCACGTCGGTCCTAAGTGGAAATGGCCAGAATACTTCCGCTACGTGGCAGACGCTGGAAGTCCTAGATCGCAAACCCCGTAACATTCCAAGGGAGTGCCGGGCGGAGCTTTCTAGATCTTCTTTTCGATGGACTGCTAAGACGTGTCCTGAAGGGAACATGTGGACACGTTACAGTTGGTATCAGGGCAGACAGTCGGGGGTAACTGAGGCTGCCTCTCCCTTTAGGCCTTCAACCTGAAGCATTAGATATTTTTTCATCTTTTAATTCCTTGAGTAAACAAAGCAAATAGTGCTCTCTAAATTGTTACAAGCACAATCATTTCCAGTGGTCGTTATTTCTGGCCAACTGCTAAGGAGTGAATCCTTCTCTCCGAATGCATCCAGCATTTGATCCGGGATCAATTGTGACTCGGCAAGATCCCCAAGGGTTTGTTTGTTAACCCATATGTCCTTGGGTTAGGGCCATATCCTATTAACCCAACTTAACCAATACCTTACGTTTTATTAACAGTAAGTATGTTGCTCCAAATTATTGATTGGTCTTTTGCTTCAGAGCATTTATCTAATCCCCTTATCGTGGTCCTTTTCCCAAGAAAGGTGCTATGTCAGGATGACTACTCATCCTCTTGCAAGATAAACTTGCGCAAGAATCTGTCAATCTCATTCCGAGGAATTTGGCCATTCCCTTGTGATCAAACCACAAGATCACGTGACTCTGCAACTTGTTGCACAAGTGTCGCATCTAATCCATGGGACTATTTTACCCATCAAACGACGTCTTCTAATCATGGGATCATGATTAGATAGGAAACAGGGTTAGGGTGTTTTCATTTCCAATCCATTTCTGATTGCACTAGGCCAACATTGTCAGTCCTAGGGTTCCAATTCAAATCGAGTTTCATCCTTTTAGCGAGCGATCCTTAGGGTAAAAACCCTAGATCGTTTCTCGCAAGTATGTCCTATTGTCCCTACATTCCGTAAATGTGGGCAGGTCTTTAGGGTATGAGAGTTTCAGCTTGGAAATAAGAGCGACTAGGTCACGTCCTCAACATGTTAAACCCTAGTTAGCACTTGGGATATGTTGCATTGATTTAACCATTCCTAAGCGAGTCCTTCGCGGTTTAGGTGTTTAGGGTAAACCAATTTACTTGTCTATTCTTGAAGATATTTACGATACCATTCTCGTAATCACATGATTCATTGCCTACGTATGATTAGATTTACAAACCCTAACTTTTCTGGTTAAGATCAAAGCATATGTTAAGTTACGGCATAATTTCCATTGATGCATTCACGATTCATGCTGCTAAGATTTTAGGGTTTATGTGAAAACGAACCATGCACCCTTTTCCTAATTTTTCATTTCTGAATGAATTATTCGTATGCTGAATGAGCATTACACAAACTTTCGTAACTACTTATGTAATTGATTTGAGTTTTATGCCAACTGACTAGAGTTTAATCTACTTCATGCAGCCCTAGAATCATTTCCATGCCTTGCCAATTCCTACGGTTGTTAGCAATCTTCTTTAATGACTCCTTGCAAAGAAAGAGATGTCTAATAATGCAACATGCGATTTTATCTTTCCATGCATAATCGAAGTGTACAAAAATAATTTCAACTTTGTAAAGATGATCATTAGTTGATCTAGATTTGTTACTTTGCAATGCATAAAAACAACTTGCTAAGAATGCATAGACATCTTATGTCCTTCTTTCGTTTGTTTCTTTGAGAAATACAAATGATCGATTCATCAATTTGTGAGTTATTTCCCCTAAGATAGCCAATGTTTTTCAATTGTAAAAGTGCATCTTACTTTCGTGAATTAACCATGCATAATTACAATATTACGACGTAAATAAAAAATAGGAAGAAAACCTGGACTTGTGGTGAAATGTCAACATGGATGTTAGGAGATGATCCTCCTGCGGTTGCACCTTCTGCCTTTTTAGGGGCCATCGAGAATTCGACCTTCTTGCCTTGGCCGACAGACTTATGATCTCGGCCCGTCTCCCTCGCATGCGCAATTCCTTTTTGAAATAGGGCTTCCTTGATCAATGCACCTTCTTGCGGAATTTGGGCTTTGGAAATGGAAACTTATGAACTACCCTTCTTTTCGTAGAAGTTCCAGGAATACAAATTGATGTTCACGGAAAGGGGGCTGAGGAAAAACCCCGGGTAATATGGCTTGTGGGAGTTGAAATGGGAAAGGGATTAAAACCCGACTAATATGGCTTTATGTGAGACCACGGGAAGGCTTTAAAAGAAAGCCGAGGGATAAAGTGGACTTAAGGAGATTCAGTGGGAAAAGGGGGCTTAAAACCGGCTAGTGTGGGAATCCACAAGAAGGGACAAAAAAATAGCTTTGTAGTATGCAAGGGGCTTAAACTCCGGGTTTGAAAAAACTGCTTTGTAGGGCCGATGGAAAAGGGGTTTTGAAACCCGTGAGTAATATGAACTTGAGTGAGGATTTCCACGGGAAGGGGTGCTTTAAAACCCGGCCTAAGGTGGGTTTTTGGGGGGGCAAGGGGGAAAAGGGGGCTTAAATTCCAAGGGGAAAGGGGGGAGGAGGGGTGTCAAGATCGCTTGGGAAGAGGGCTTATGAAAGCCCCCTTAGAAGGCCCCCTTAGAAGCTTCCTACAGAAGCTTCTAAGGAGCTTCAGCACGTGGCGTGGGTTTGAAGACAACAGCCAGACGAAGCAGGCGCGATGTCGTTCTGGCGGGAGCTAGAGCAACGGAACACAACCTCGACCACTCTCTCCTTACGTCACAATGAGTTGGTGGATTCTTCCTCCACACCTAGATTGCTCTTCTCACGACTATCAGCCTTTCCACACTCCTCTCAGCCCGCAGTGTTACGGCTCTCCCTTAGCTTCTCAGAATCCTCTTTTTCCTCACCCCTTAGAGGGGGGAAGTATTTATAGGAAGGGGGGGTAAGGGCTCCCTCCCCCACGTGGTGCCCCGCATCCATTTCCTCCCCTCCACCTCTCTAATTCCATTTCAGTTGATCACCTTTCCTTAGCCACGCTTCGGCTGGGGGAAGGTAATAAAAAAATATTACGAGGCCGCGAGAGACCTCCTCTTGGGAGGAGGTCAAGAGAATAAGGATATAATTATTGCAAATTTTTTTAATTACCTTCCCCCAGCCAAAGTGTGGCTGAGGGAAGGTGATCGACTGAAATGGAATTAGAGAGGTGGAGGGGAGGAAATGCATGCGGCGTACCACGTGGGGGAGGGAGCCCTTACCCCCTCCCTATAAATACTTCCCCCCTCTAAGGGGTGAGGAAGGAGAGGATTCTGAGAAGCTAAGGGAGAGCCGTAACGCTGCGGGCTGAGAGGAGTGTGGAAAGACTGATAGTCGTGAGGCTAAGGGTTGTGAGAAGAGGAATCCAGGCGTGGAGGAGGGAGAATCTGCCGACTCGTTGCAACGTAAGGAGAGAGTGGTCAAGGCCGTGTTCCGCTGCTCCAGCTCCCGCCAGAATGCCGCCGCCTGCTTCGCCTGGCCGTCGTCTTCAAACCCACGCCACATGTTGAAGCTCCTTAGAGAGGAAATTGGCCGTTCCCTTGTGATCAAACCACAAGATCATGCGACTCTACAATTTGTTGCACAAGTGTCGCATTTATTTCATGGGACTATTCTACCCATCGAATGGTGTCTTCTAATCACAGAATCATGATTAGATAGAAAATAGGGTTAGGGTGTCTTCATATCCAATCCGTTCCTGATTGCACTAGGCTGACATTGTCGGTCCTAGGGTTTCGATTCGAACCGAGTTTCATCTTTTAGCGAGCGATCCTTAGGGTAAAACCCTAGACCGTTTCTCGCAAGTATGTCCTATTGTCCCTACATTCCGTGAATGTGGGCAGGTCTTTAGGGTACGAGAGTTTTAGCTTGGCAATAAGAGCGACTAGGTCACGTCCTCAGCGTGCTAAATCCTAGTTAGCACTTGGGATATGTTGCATTGATTTAACCATTCCTAAGCAAGTCCTTCACAGTTTAGGTGTTTAGGGTAAACCAATTAACTTGTCTATTCTTGAAGATATTTACGATACCATTCTCATAATCACATGATTCATTGCCTACGCATGATTAGATTTACAAACCCTAACATTTCTAGTTAAGAACAAAGAATATGCTAAGTTACGGCATAATTTCTATTGATCCTTCTAGAACATGCATTCAAGATTCAAGCTACTAAGCTTTAGGGTTTTATGTATGAACCATGCAGCCTTTTCTAAGAACTATGTAGTTGAATGAGATTTATGCCAATTGCCTAGAGTTTAATCTACTTCATGCAGCCTAGAATCATTTCCATGCCTTGCAAATTTCTACGGTTGTTAGCAATCTTTTTTAATGAATCCTTGTGAAGAAAGAGATGTCTAATAGTGCAACATGTGATTTTATCTTTCCATGCATAATCGAAGTGTACAACAATAATTTCGACTTTGTAAAGATGATCATTAGTTGATCTAAATTTGTTACTTTGCAATGCATAAAAACAGATCTTGGCCCGTCTCCCTTGCATGCGCAATTCCTTATTGAAATAGGGCTTCCTTGACCAATGCACCTTCCTGCAGAATTTGGGCTTTGGAAATGGGAACTTATGAACTACCCTTCTTTTCGTAGAAGTTCCGGGAATACAAATTGATCTTCATGGAAAGGGGGCTTAAGAAAAACCCCAGGTAATATGGCTTGTGGGAGTTGAAATGGGAAAGGGGTTAAAACCCGACTAATATGGCTTTTTGTGAGACCACGGGAAGGCTTTAAAAGAAAGCCGAGGGATAAAGTGGACTTGAGGAGATTCAATGGGAAAAGGGGGCTTAAAACTGGCTAGTGTGGGAATCCACAAGAAGGGGAAAAAAAAAAGCTTTGTAGTATGCAAGGGGCTTAAACTCCGGGTTTGAAAAAACCGCTTTGTAGGGCCGATGGAAAAGGGGTTTTGAAACCCGGGAGTAATATGAACTTGAGTGAGGATTTCCATGGGAAGGGGTGCTTTAAACCCCAGGGTAAGGTGATCTTTATAGGGCTTTAGTGGAACCCCACGGGAAGGGGGGTTTAAATGGACCACGGGAAGGGTAAAATAGACTTGGGTGGAATTTGCAATGAGAAAGGGGGCTTAGAGAGCCCCCCCCTTAGAAGCTTCTAAGAAGCTTCTAAGGCTTCTGGCTACAACAGCACGTGGCGTGGAAATGGGCTTTTGAGGACGGCGGCCAACGTGGCTAGGCGGCAGCGGATCTAGATGGAACTGGCGCGGCAGAAGGCGAAATGACGGCAACATGGCTCATCTATGACAGCAGTGTTACGACGGCTTCTTTCTCCTCCACGTCTGATCGCTTTCAACTAGCCTCACGACCCTCACAGCATCCTCCTTACGTCATAGGGAGTCGGCAGATTCACTTAGCTTCTCAGAATCCTCTCCTTCCTCACCCCTTAGAGGGGGGAAGTATTTATAGGAAGGGGGGGTAAGGGCTCCCTCCCCAACGTGGTGCCCCGCATGCATTTCCTCCCCTCCACGTCTCTAATTCCATTTCAGTCGATCACCTTTCCTCAGCCACGCTTCGGTTGGGGGAAGGTAATTAAAAAAATTTCAATAATTATATCCTTATCCTCTTGACCTCCTCCCAAGAGGAGGTTCATACGAGGATATGCGAGTTTCTTAGTCCTTAGTCTCGATTGGCCAGTGGAGAGTGTACCACATAAAGATCGCACCATCTGTATCTTCAATGCCGAGACTGTCATTGCATGAGACTCCCGTGGCCTCGTAATATTTTTTTAGTAGAAATATTACATTCAGTGAAGCATGGAACAAGTTCTTAGTGTTCCGAGTCATGTTTATGACCGCGATGCATTCCCCGGATTATCGACAAAGGGTTGAGATGATCAACATCCTAGATCATATTTATAATCCATCGCCTTTGTACGTGGAACGAAGATGCATGGGCGACTCAGGAATCTATTACATAACTGCCCACCGGTTTGCATACCTTCAAACCAACCTAAAGAGGTTCAAGTGGTTGGAAGACCCGAAGATCGTAAAGCTGTTCATTTTTATGGAGACTCACGTAAACTCAACTTTACATATTCAAGGTTGGAGGGTTGAGTTGAACTCATATGTATATGAGGAAGTGACCCGTATAATCCCCGCCGACAGGATCAAGTATTGGGGCGCTATGAGAAGAATGGGTTCCAAAGAAAGGGATACCCTAATGTTTCGATGACTTATTGATTCCTGAAGATTCATGACCCAAAACCATACTATTATCCAGTTCCCATAGATAAATGTAATACAACACTATTCTCCTCAAACTAAATGTAACAGTTGCTCTATCATCTCAGGAAATGTTGTACTCCAAAAGGGCTATGCCCATATAAATGCAATAAGACTTCTTTTTATCAATGTCTGTCTTGTCCATGTGAATTGATAAAAAGTTAAGTGGCTAGGATTCTTGGTTGATAGTTGAATTGGGTATGAAATATAAATCATAACGATTAGCGAGTTATAACGTAAAGAATCCTTTATCCAGGCACAACCCCAGGTAGTACAGATTCCCAGTTTGCCTCCTACATCAAGTATTGCCATGATCCAGGAGAGAAGTTTCTTCTCAAACAGATTAAGCTACTTGAATTTGATGGGAAAGGCAGGTTTGTCCAAGCGAATGCTGAAATTTGGCTTGAATCCATGGAGGATTAGTTTGAAGCAGTCGATACTGCATCCGCCAACTAGGCTATGCTCGCCAAGCTGAAGCTCACCGGCAAAGCCAGGCTTTGGTGGAAGCAATGGTGCAGAAATCAAGGGATCGCAGAAGAATCCGTTACCTGGGAAAAACTGAAGAAAGGCGTGCAAGGAAGATACTTACCACCTGCGTATCGCACGTAGAAAATGAATGAGTTCTACGAGCTGAAACAGCTGGGACTCACTCTTGATGCATACTACTCTAAATTCGTCTCACTTCTTAAGTATGAGCCATAGATGGACATGACACAACAGGTGTCAAAATTTTGTGCTGGTTTTAAACCCACCAGTGAATACCCATCTCGAATCTATGCGCCCATTAGATCTTCAGGACGCACTCTTTCGAGCTGCGCCTATAATTCAAGAGGTGCAAGCTAGGCCAAGAAGTAACAAAACTTGGTCTTATAATGACCCGAACAGAGGAGCATATAGGCCTCAAATGAAGAGAGTTCAAGGTCAGAATCGGGGACAAGGAAAGAAAGTAAGGACTAATAATGTCAACAACTTTGTCCCTACCCAAAGCAATGGCCGAAACCTCCGTTGTTTCCACTGCAACGAGCTCGGTCATTTCAAGAGGCAATGTCCCAAGCTTGGAGGAGGACATTGCTAAGCACCTTTGTTAACCTCAAACACGACAAGAGCGAAAGAAGGCAGAGAAGACGCAGGGCAAAGGCGAAAAGAAGGTAGCCCCACGGAAGGAAAAGAAGGAGAAAAGCCCAAAAGCGCAAGGACAACCGTCAAAGACCAAGGCAACCATAAAAAGGAAAGGCGCATAAAAAGCGCACTCTAAAATCTTGTAAAAGAGTGCTGGGCTCTCACCCGTGCTATTTGTAAAGATAGAAGGATAGTGAAAAGAAAGCAATGAAGAGAAAAGAACAATGGGAAACAGGGCATGGGCTATGACCGGCCATGTAAAAAAGGGAAAAAGGGAATGACCGCCCAAAAGGGAAGTAGGATAAAAAGTTGAAAAGTGAATGAAGAGCTCATTCTTTGGTGTGGCAAAACTAGTCTTCTTCTTCCTCTCTTCTTCTCTCCTTCTTCTTGCTTGTGTGTGCTCTTGAGAGAGGGAGTGTGAGAGTGTGAGGGAGTGAGCACGTGAGAGAGTGAGGAATCGAGAGGGTGAAGCTCTCCACCATCTCCTCCCCCCTTCTCCTCTTCTCCTTCCTTCTTTTCTCTTGCGCGCGCGGCTATGGAGGATGAGGCATGGAGAAGGAGGAGGCTTGAGGATGCTTGAGCTAGCATCAAGAATTGTGGAGCTACCAAAGTGTGAGAGAGAGGAGGGCACTCGATCAAGCATCAAGGTAAGTTCACTGCATTCGTAGGATCGACGGCGCGTCGGCTAGGTGAGAGATGGCCATGAGAGCTCGCTTGGAACGCTTGAACAATAAGCGGTCCATGGGTCTTGGAGGTTGAGTGAAAGCTCCCACATTTTGGTTCCGTTGCCGGGACCAACGGATTCAAGCTCGAGCACTCGCGCGCCCCATATCGAGCACCGAAGTAGGGCATTCACCCTGAAACGGAGCTTGAGATAGGTAGGAAGGCTGGCGTTTTTGATCTTCAGAACATGTAAGTGTTTTTGAACAATCTGGTTAATAATGACTGGAAAACATGGAGAAATTGGTTCAGTGTTTTGTTTTCGATTCAGGATGTGTTTAGGATAGATTAGCAGTAGGAAATCACACACGAAGAGGCAGAGGGCTGCTGCTATGAAACAAGGGAGAAATCACAGGAACAAAGGGAAAAAATGGAGTAGATGCAAGGTAACGGCATAAGGAACACCAGGGACAGAACCTGGAGGGTGTAGGGCAGAACTAGCAGAGTATAAAACTCTGGGGGGGGGGGGGGCAGGAGAACCCCATTTTCAACCAACAGAGAGCGAAAGAGACAGAGAGGGAGAGAGTGAGCGAGTTGGGTAGCTGTCCGATCGACTGGAGCTAGGAGGACATTGCATTCGGCGACTTCAGGTAATCGATCTTGTCCACCCCACTCCAACTCTGTCGCGGGGTAATTGCACGACCAATAGGATAATACACCTAGTGAAAATTGAGCAAATCGGTGTGCGCGACCCATCGGACCGGTGGAATCAGACGGCCGGCCCAGTGTCCGATTCCCAGAATCGGACACTCGGACAATCGTCCGATCGGACCTCCCACTCAATCACTAACTCGAACTAACTGGTTCGATCGGACGTGCCACGTGGCACTCGGACCGACCAGTCCCTTTTGTTAAAATCGGACGCTCGGACCAACTCGTCCGACTCAACCGCTCGGACGCCCCGACTCGGACCCACCAGTCCGATCGGACGGAGTAATACATGTCACCACTCGGACCTCCTAGAATCGGACCGATTCCTCGCACACCCGCCCGTCCGATTCTTGAGAATCGGACACGCGGACCCTAAGACCCCCTCTTCGCCCTGACATACCTGGTCCGATCCCCACAATCGGACCACTGGTAAATCGGACGTCCGATTCCTAGAGTCAACCCAGAACAAAACCTGACCCATTTAGGAGCACATTGGGGCACTCCCCCCCCCACATGCGCAACAGGAAGCAGCATGAGGCCCTGCGACCCATGAGGCGGCCAGGAATAGAGTAGTAAAGCCTGTTAGGCCCAAAACGAACAAGAGTGGGCAAGACACAGGGAGAGCACTCACAGCACTTTGATCGAATTTCCGCACTTGAAGAACACTTAGGAAAGTCGAAAGCCTGTTTGAGCACGAGTGCACAAGGATAACACAATTACGAGTGGCCCTAAGTTGAGCGTTGCATTCAAAAATTAAAAAGAACTCACTCAGATAAATTGCCGAAAAAACCTACCACTAGGAGAAAACCCAAGCGTTACAGATGCACAGAGCGCAGGGTAGGATCAAGCAAGGAGCAACAACGACAAGGATTTGATAGACAACCAGGCGTGAGGATTTCACCATGACAGAGGGAGTTCTAGATCATCAGTTTGCGGGGGAGCTAGATGTTAGCACGTTTCCGGAAGCCATACAGCAAATGGTGAGCAGTTACGATGCACACGCCCGGTACGAACACCATGGCAGGACAGTGGAGGCAATTATTGCAGACCTAGAGGAGGAGAGGAGGTTGGCCCGCAAGGCATTGCAGGGCATAGCAGACTATAATAGGGACCAACAAGCCAGGAGCCTAAGGCAAAGCATGGAGCTGCATGAGGTGCATCAAGTGCTGAACTTGGCTGGCCAAAACCGAACAGACCAGGAGAGAGCACTCGAGGGAGACCTGACGCTAGGCGAGCTCCTCATGAAACGGCTGTTCGATAACACCGCGGCGGAGCAAAATGCCGCTGCGCTAGCAACCTCGCTACTTGTAGGACTAGGGGCAACCCGGGGCTCAAAGAGCCAGGCCAAAATACCTATTGTCACTAAGCAACTCGACAAGTACCAACCACCGGACGACCCGTACAGCTTTGTTGAGCAGTTCGAGCAGGTCTGTGAAGCCAATGGCCTCAATGACCAAACCCAGCATTCGCAAGCATTCGGACTTTGCTTAAGCGATAAGGGTAGGACGTGGTATACAAGTCTAGATAATGTAGAACGGGCCAATTTCAATAACCTCAAGGATCTCTTCGTTAAGAGATTTGCCGAACCCGGATACTCTGACAACCTGCTAGTGCGTCTGATGAACGTCAAGCAGAAGGAGAAGGAGGGCATCCGCGACTACGTCACCCACGTTAGAAGTCTCCTTAAGAGAATTCCCTTGGGCGAAAGACTGACCGACTGGGCGGTGTCAACCGTGTTCATCACCGGGATTTGGGATGAAGAATTGTAAAAAGCACTAGCGGGCAACTTGAGCTTGCAAAGGGACGTGGTGGCTAGGGTTTTCGAGGAGGCCATTAGGGTCGATGACCAGCTGAGGGAGCGGAGCTCCAGGAGCTCGAACCCGGAAGAACTCAACCCACTGAGTTTAGAACGAACACCAACCTCTAGCGAACGACCCAACACGTCATCCCACGATAAGGGGAAGTCCACCGAGGTAGACCATGGCTTGGCCAAGGTCAAGACAGAACTGGCCAAAATACAGGACATGTTAAGGCGACCTGCGCGACAGCATACCCAGTGCGTGTACTGCGGAGGAAACCACTTGCCAGCAGAATGTCAGGACCCTAGGTCGAGACCTTGCACCAACTGCGGAAGGTTCAGCCATGATGCCGCACACCGCAGACTACCACGATGACTGCCGTACACGCAACCCTACGGCCAGCTCTATCCGGCTAACAGGCCACAGCCATTCTACGGAAGGGGAGCTCCTCTTGCCCTACCAACACCTAACGATGCGAAGCCAGCGGTCCCTAGGCTGGACATAAACCCTACCGGTATCCCTAGGCCGCCTAGTCCCTATGTGACCCACCCGCCAAGCGATGCTCCTGTGCATTACGTAGAGGAGCCCAGTGACGAAGAAACCTACATGTACCCGTACATCTCGCACAACGATGAGGGCAATGCAATCCTCATGGATTATCGACCAGTACCGGTGATGGCACTAGGATGAGGACGGGGTAGAGGCCTGGGAGGGCAGCCACCGGATCCAGTCACTTGTTGGACATGTGGGCATCCCGGCCACGTCTCATCAAGGTGCCCAGAAAGAGAGCAGCAAAATAGGGACAAAGCCGACCAAAGGTGTGCGGAGTGCGGAATCACTCATCTTTTTATAGATTGCCCAAAGCGGAAGCCCCCTTCTGGGACGGCCAATTTGCCGTCCGTCCCACTGGGACTGTTTGGGGTTGAAAACCCCGATGGGGAGGCCACACCTATCCCTCTACGAGTGATGACCCGAGCACAAACGAAGCAGGCCGGCGTCTCTCTGCCAGGACCTAGCAACCTCGACGCTGTCTCTGTAGGAAAGAAAAGCCGTAGGCGGAAAAAGAAGAGGTCAGAGGCTAAGGTCGCACTAAAAACCGACAGCATCACGACCTTGCCCCACGGCAAGAAGGTCTCAGACGCAGAGGCAGAAACTTCAGCCCCTAGAACTGTGCAACCGGAGAGCGCTAAGGTGGGGGAATACCCACACCCTAGGCGGCAATTGGAAGCCATAGAAAAGGTAAAGGAATGGGTGAGGGAGGCTCAACAGCACCTCAAGGACGTCGAGCCTATCACGGAGGATAAGATTGAGGACCTCTCCAACATGAGTGCACCCTCATCGCTACCCCACCCTAAGTCTGCCGAGGCGGCTATGCCACAACAGTACCAACGAGGGCAAGGCCAGGCCTGGACGTAATAGAACCACAGGACAGCCCTGGCCGTTGGCCCGGACAGTCTGAATATGGACCAGGACAGGGGTTTAGCAATCTCCTAACCACATTAGTAACCACCCCTGTAACGGTTGCGCTGGGAGAACTGCTCAGGCAGCACTCGACCCTGTGGCAAGATCTCAAGCGGTGGATCGACAGACCGCACGAGCAAGCGCCAGGAAATGCTCAAGACCAGGATGCGGAAACGCATTTGCCAAGTTTGATGCTACACTCAAGCCCTAAGTCCTTGCACATCAACGCCTTCTGGGAGGGCTCAAAAATGCACGCAGTCCTGCCAGTCCTAGCCCTAGGGGACACAACGAGAAGGGGGATCGTGGACACAGGCGCAGGGGTCAGTGTGCTCAACCATGCAGTGCTACAGAAGTGGGGAAACCCACCCATCGAAACTGCCCAGTTTAACGTCACACTAGCAAATGGCATGCGAGTGAGACCATTCGGGGTCTTGAAGAATTGGCCAGTGAAGATTGTAGGAATCCCGTTCTCTGTTGACTTCATCGTCATGAAGGGAGTAGACTATGACATCTTATTGGGTCGACCCTGGATGCGCAATGCCAGAGTTATCGAAGACTGGGGTAACAACCTGATCTTCTTGGGCAACCGAGCTGACGCTGTGAGAATAGAGATGGACACTTGGAAGACCTCACCAGTCGACCTAGATACCATCTCCACTCTACTCAAAGGAACCGACCAGAACAAGGAATCCCGCGGGTCCTTGACGAGGTATATCCCTTGCCCGGAGGACGAGCGGGATTGGATGCACGTTCTCGCTACGCTTGATTTGCCATTCTCAGATCAGGAAGCGTACGAGCAGGCTGTCCAAACAGTTGGCAAGCCAAGAGAAACACAACCCGCGCCTGTCTACATGATGGCAGCAAGCCTCCATGACGGACCTAAACCTGTCGCCTTCCAAGTGCCAACCAATAGGAGACAACTTCAAGGGATACTGGGACACCTAACGAACCGACTGGAGCGCAATGCAACTGCCAATCTCAAGCTGCTCCAAGACCTCTTGGAACAACCCGAATGGAAGTGGATCAGAGTGCACGAACTAAATCTCAGATACAACTGGGCATTGGTCTCCAACCAACGAAATGAGGCAAAACAGGCCCTAGAGAACGATGCGCAGTCCAGCGAGGCGGATTCCAGCGACGAATACGAAGACTGCCAACCCTTCGATGAAGAAAGTGAGGGTGAGATGGACACAGTAGAATATGATACCAAAGGGCGAGAGATTGAACAAATCCGAGCGGATGCAAAACCACAGCCGAGGCCGGCCATTTGGATGGACCAAGGGGTCATGTGTGCAAAATGCGATCGTGCGTGGTTGGAACAAATGGGGGCTGTGGATTTTAAGCAGGCCGGCCTGACCCAACCAAAAGCGGCAGCCCTGCTTAGAACCGAGTCGCCCTCCGAACTGAGGCCGCCAGGAGAGACCACCTGCCCTAGTGAAAATGAGGAATTCGACTCTGAATCTGAAGTTACTTCGGAGGATGACCCGGAAATCCCTAGGCCACCCACGGCCAGACGCACCAGGGGAGATCTGCCCATCCACCTGAGGCGCCGACGACTACGATAGAATAAAACAGAGTGCTCTAACGGCGTGCGATCGGAAGAACAATGAAAGCCGCGGGACCTCCCTAAGCGCTTTTCGAAATTCAAAAAAGGGGATAGGGTGGTGGTTCTGCTAAGTGCCAAACGCCAAGGGCAAATCCGCAAGCCCATCGAAGGGCCAGCCAAGGTCAAGGAGATAAACCTAGCCCTGGAACGGGAAACACCCCAACCGGTTTTATTGCCGAGGACCTGACCACGGAGGAGGAATCCAACCTCATCACTCTTTTGCGGGAGTACCGGGATGTGTTTGCTTGGTCCCTAGACGAGCTACGAGGGGTGGACCCGAGCGTTGTGACTCACAACATACCCATGACGACGGATGCAATGCCGGTCAAGCAGCGACCATACCCCATGAATCCCAAGCACGCCCATGCTGTCAAGGAGGAAATTGACAAGTTAATGCGAGCCGGGTTCATTTACGAAATTGAGCACACGGACTGGGTATCACCCATAGTCATTGTGATGAAGAAAAACGGCAAGATTCGAGTGTGCGTCAATTATAAGAAAGTAAACGCAGCGACAAAGAGAGACTACTACCCCTTACCATACACTGAGCACATGCTTGAGAGGGTGGCAGGTGAGGAAGCCTACAGTTTCCTGGATGGCTTCTCGGGATACAATCAGGTGCAAGTGCACCCTGTAGATAGGCACAAGACCGCCTTCGCCACTGAGTGGGGCGTCTTTGCCTATGTAGTCATGCCATTCGGGCTAACCAATGCCCCCGCCACCTTTCAGCGCCTCATGTGCACCATATTCAAGGACATGCTTCGCAAGGAGTTGGAGGTCTTCGTCGATGACCTGTGTGTCCATTCAGCTTGGAACCAGCATCTCGAAAAACTCCGCGTGGTCTTTGAACGGTGCCGTTTATACCGTCTCTCCCTCAACTCCCTGAAATGTCAATTTTGGGTAAAACACGGTTGCATCCTAGGACGCGTGGTGTCTAAGAACGGCATTGCCACGAACTTCTCAAAGGTCAGGGTTATCGTGGACCTCCCACCCCCAAGCAATTATAGGGGGGTTCAATGCTTCTTAGGTCACACAGGATACTACAGGCGGTTTGTACTAAACTACGCGCTGATCGCTAGGCCATTGTACAAACTGCTAGTTGCCTTTGAGTGGACCGAGGCCTGCCAGCGAGCCTACGAGGAACTGAAAAAAGCCCTAACAACAGCACCTGTCCTACGACCCCCAGATTGGACCATGCCATTCCACGTACACATCGACGCTTCTAAGTTCGCCGTGGGGGCGGTGCTGTGGCAACCAGGTGAGCATAACTTAGATTACCCAGTAAGTTTTGCAAGTAGGCAGCTCACTGAAACAGAGATGAACTATTCAACAACGGAAAGGGAAGGATTAGCTATGGTGTTCGCCGTGAAGAAGTTCCGGCATTACCTGCTTGCCACCCCCTTCACCTTCTTTGTCGACCATCAAGCCCTGCTCTACCTAGTCAACAAACCTTGCGCTACCGGGCGTATAGCACGATGGCTTCTCCTGCTCCTAGAGTTCGACTTCTCAGTGGTAGTACGGAAGGGAAAGCAACACTATATGGTTGACCATCTGTCCCGAATACCCACAGGAGAAGCTGCTGGACAAGGCATAGTGGATGATTTACCAGACAGCCACTTATTCCGCATATCCAGCGAAAAAGACCTATTCAGGGCCGACCTGACACCATATTGGACAGACGACATAGTCCAAGTACTCGAGCATGGGCTGCCCGAACGACCAATGGAACGGGCACGACTTAGGCGATTAATCCTGAAAATCCAGCCTTATCAGTTGATTGCAGGCCAGCTCTATAGGCTGGGGCAAGACAGTCTGCTACGTAGATGCGTATGTGAGCATGAGATGCACGATGTGCTCTTAGAGGCGCATAGCGGCATTGCAGGAGGACACTTTAGCGGGGATACGACAGCATGGAAGGTGTTGCAGTCCCAGCTATGGTGGCCCACGCTCTTCCGGGATGCCTCACAATTTGTCAAACACTGCGATGCGTGCCAACGAACGAGGGTCCCAATCCGTAAAGATCAGATGGAGTTAACCCCAGTCATCGCTCGCCAACCTTTCGAAAAGTGGGGTATTGACTTCATAGGACCCATCAGCCTTGCGGCACAATATTCACAGGCTAGATATATAGTGGTAGCCATCGACTACCTCACCAAATGGGCGGAGGCGAGAGCCACGCAGAAAAACGATGCTAGACAACTGCCAAGTTTTTATGGGAACAAGTGATCTCGCATTTTGGGTGCCCCATCGAATTGGTCAGCGACCAGGGAACGCACTTCATCAACGAAGTGATAGCCCATCTCCTATCCACATTCCTCATCATCCATTGCAAATCCTCACCATACTACCCTCAGGCTAACGGCCAGGCTGAGTCAACCAACAAAATTCTCATCACCGTCCTGACCAAAGTTGTCTCAACCTCACGAAGTGATTGGGATAACAAGTTGATGGCGGCCCTGTGGGCCTACCGAACAGCTTATAAGACGGCCATCGGACAAACGCCTTTCAGGCTAACCTATGGGACCGAAGCTATTCTCCCCCTAGAATTCTTTGTCCCCAGCCTGCGGATAGCACTACAAGAACGATGGGAGGGGAGGGAGGCATGGACGCAACGCTTAGTTGAGCTAGAACGCATGTCGGAGGTATGTCTGCTAGCCACCCATGCGCTTATTTGTGAGAAAGCTAGACGCAAAACCTGGTTTGACAAGCACGTCAAGCAACGAGAGTTTGAGCAGGGCGACCTAGTACTCCTCTATTCAGTTAAAGGACACAAACAGAAGATGAAATTCAGAGGTCTTGGGCCCTTTAAGGTCCGCGCAATCAGCCGTACTGGTAATGTCGAGCTGGAAACCCTGGATGGAGAGGACATCGGCTTCTTTAATTGCAATCGAATCAAAAAGTATTATCCGCCCACGCACCCACTGCATGAACAACCAATGGTGGAACCGCTCGTTAAAATACGAGTAGCCACACTTACAGAAATTGAAGAAGATGAGGACGAGCTTGTCGAACCCGCCTACCTCCACATCACGATCACGGCCAAGCAAACGTGCTCCTTCAACGCCCTGATCGACGAGGGGGCGGATTTTAACATCTTAACACACGAGCATTGGACCCAACTGGGCGCTCCAACACTTCACCCCACAGTAGCCATATTGAACCCATATGGGGCCCAATCCTACCCGCTCCTTGGCACATGCAGGATTGCAGTTTCTATCGAGACTGAAACTATCCCCATGTTGTTCTATGTCCTACCCAATGCCAGGGAGGCAAGCGCAGAGTCACTGCTCGGGCGAACTTTTAAAAAGCAGACCCGCTGCAATGTTGATTATGAGTTACAATGCATCCACCTAACAATCGGAAATGTGGCAATTACCACGACTTTCAACCAGCGCCTCGTAACCCCAGCCTTGCTCAACGAACCACCGTTGGAAATAGTTGCACAAAGGACTAAGAAAGAAGGCCGTGGATATCTACTACACCCAGATCCCCATGCACCACAACCCGCCAAACCTAAGGCAAAACCCCAACAGACTCGCTTGCACTGGGTGCCGAAAAAGCCGCGGGATCAGTCTACAACTAGACGTATGGATCGGTGAAACACATACAAACCTAAACCTAGAAGACCAAAACGCCATCATCACAAGCGCCGCGTGGTTAAGAAAATATGGGTCCCTAAAACCCTGTTGCGTGCACAAGGCTACTATGAAGGGAATGCCTTGCTGTGGATCCCAAAGGTCCCAACTGACACAGGTCCTGGTCCTACGCCAATCGCAAAGTCCGGTCCTCGGACACTTCAAGACCACGAATCGCGCAATCCATCCCAGTCATCCGACTCCCTTGAGAGTCATTCCACAGGCGTCATACACGCCCAACAGCCCAAGCACCGGCCACTACTGCCGGCGGTCTCACCCAACCACCCTGGCCCGCAACCCAGCAGCCCTGTCGACCGCCCTAGCATGGTCCCTCAGACCAACCTCGACCCATCCATTCAACCGTTGGCCAAGCCACTGACTCAAACAGGCCCCCACCGGGCAGCTCTGTGCCGACCAAACCTCTAGACCCAACAAACCTCAACCTCTGTCGCCGAGGACACAGGGATTGACGTTGTGGACTACATCAAACAACTCGACGCCACTTTTGTGGCACTGGCCCTTAGCTATGACCGCCTAGATTTGGGACCGTTAGGAGAACCCCTTGCAATGGACGTACGCACTATGCCTTGCTCTTGCGAGACTTTCGAATTCGCCTTCGCACAAGCTTCACGCTCTGCCGCTGAGCTACTCGCTCGCGAGGTCTCCGAAGAGCAAGCCATTAGGCAACGCCTCATCCCATCGTTTGACCCGCGCACGGTGTCCAGCCTCACCAACCAAGAAACAGCAAGGTTGTCCCACCTCGCAGACACCGAATCTCCCTTCTTGAAGCAATGGTACACTCTTCGATTAAAGTGGGCAACAGAAGGATGCCGCACAATGACCAACGCCGAACAACGCCGAGCCATCAAGACGGCCGAGTATGATCCCACATACGTCGCGCCCACCTCGTATCGAGTGTTAACCACTCTTTGAGGTCGAACCATGGACGATCATATCTTAGGACATCCCTATCTCGATCGTATCTTGACAGAAGAAGAGCTCCACATCACAAGTCGGATCAACTCCGGAGATTTCCTTACCGATGTCCTCACATACATCACCCACGTAGGCATCCGACCCTGTGACCTGGACCACGCTGCACACCTCGAATATAACCCCAACTTCTACGATTGGCTCCTCCTCAAAACAACCTGACCACCTGCAGCCCACACCCCAATCCTGGGACGGATTTTTCTTTTCCTCCAGGGAAAGGGCAGGAATAGTGGGGTAGTAAATCAGCAAATCTAAAAAGCAAACCAAGCATGAAAGTTAAAACTAAAAGTGAACCACACATGAAAAAGCTCCAAATTAAAATGCCATGCAGGAACAGGTGATAGAAGTTGAAAAAATAATAATAATAATAATTAATATTAAAAAATAAATTAAAAAAATTCAAATCATGATTATAAATGATGAAATATATTATGGTTGTCCCACAAATTGGTTGCCAAAAATACTAAGGAGCGAGTTGACTGGATGTACAGGTAGTGACCATGGCAAGCCAAGACAAAGTGGGCAAACTCCCTTTTTCGGAGGAGGAACAGGCACGGTATGGCCTCACGGTGGAAACCAGAGCATTCAATCAGCTGAAGTTCCGCCATATATTCAATTTGGAAGATGTGGTTATTGAGGAGCTAGCAGTGCGACGAATCATGGAGCAATGCCACTTGCAACGGTACCTGGAGGCAGTAGGCCGGAGAATAGACTATGCCCTGTGCGCAGAGTTCCTACGCACCTTCAACAAAAACAGAGGCACCATCACAATACGGGACATAGGAGCCACCAAACAGGTGCAGGTTGAGCTGACCCCGGAACTGGTAGAATGAGCTCTGGCACTTCCGAACAAGTTGGAGAAGAAGCAGAAAAGGGACGTCTACGCCATGTTGGGAATGGACAAGGTGAAAGTCCACACCAACGACGGAGTCAACTTGGCAGACATCCGTGATCCAGAGATCCAATTGCAAGCAAAAATGATGCATGCCCTATTTTCGAGTCAACGGTACAATAGCATCATGTCCAGGATAAATGTACCTTTACTCGAAAGCATCGCGGCTCAGGCACTGGATGAGGTAAACCTCAATGGCTTCGTGAGAAGGACGATCGAGGCCTCAGCAAAGGCCCTGGAAATAGGAGGAAGGGCCGGGGTAGGAGAATCCCTCTCGCCTCGATCGACCCGCAAGGCCTCGTCCTCCAAGGCCTCCACCGTAGGGTTTGGAGGTGTCCTCACTGCAATCCTCCACGAGGCAATAGGGCACGGACGTGCTGAAGAGGACAAACAGGGAGGCGGTGGAAAAGGAGGCCGGATGAACAGTCGGATGAAACAATGACGGACACCGACAAGGAGGAAGAGCGCCAGGCGGCACCAGAAAGGGAAGCGGAGCAACGAACCAAAGCCCTGCATGGAAAGAGAGAGGAGGAGCGAAGGAGGAAAGAGCAGGAGGAGCTCGAATGGGCCCGAAGAGAGTCGGTGAGAGAAGAAGAGGAAAGAAGAAAAAGAGCTGAGGAGGAGAGAAGAAGAAGAATTGGAGCTGGCAACGCGTCGCTCCATCGAGGAACAGCGTAGGGAAGAACTAGAGGGAGCGGGCAGGGCATACCAATCCGAATCTGAAGCGCCCGGGCCCAGCACTGGTGCACCGGAACCCGTGCCACCGCCTCCTACAGAAGGGAAGGGAAAAGAACCGATCAAAACCGCCTCCCCTTCCCCCGCACCAGCCACACAAGCCACTCCCCTCAAGGTGACGCCCCCTGACACGGCCGCCCTGGTGCACACCGCAAAGGTAGATGAAAGCAATATAGTTACCTGGCTACAATTCTTAGTGGAACGAGAATTGGCAAGGGAAGCAGCCAAGGCCACCATAGTCTCAGGGGCCAAAAGGGCAGCGACAACTGAGCTAGAGCAGGGGCCAGACGAGAAAAGACAAAAGGTGGAGGAGATTGCCACTACTACGATCAGGCCCCACTCTCCACCCCCAGCAGGCCACTATGATGACTATGTAAAGGAGCTGCTCGCGCAGTTGCAAACAGCCAGGCAGGAAAGGAGGGTAGCGGTGGAAGAGCTGGCAGCGGAGCGTGAATTGCAAGCTGCCCTCCAACTAGACAGAGTAAGACAAATAACAGAATATCAAAAAGAAATTGCTGCGCTTAAGGAGGAAGCCAGCACCAAGGAGGTGGAGGAGCTGAAAACCCTGAAGGAGCATGATGCTACTTGGGAAGGACGAAGGAAAATTCTGATGGAACGTCTCACCAGGGAAAGGGAAACAAATGCCCACATTCAGCGCAGAAATGACCAGCTATCTGCAACTAACTTGGAAGCGCAGAGCCAACTCGAAAAAATCAGAGAAGACGTTGCAGAGCTGGATCAATTGCGGGCAGAACAGGTGCGCCGGTTAAGGCGACGCGGGACCAACTCAACGAGCAGATTGCAGAACAGCACCGAGAGCAGTCCCGTTTGCACCAGGAGCTCGAAGCCCAACAACAGCAGCTCAGGGCAATGACCCTCCGACAAGGAGAGAGCCTGGAAGACATGGAGAAGCGGGCAAAGGAGTGGGCAATTCACAACGAGCAGAGAGTGCGAGACCTAGCGCGCCGGCTGGCCAAGGCTGAGGGCGACAAAGTGATGGCTGAAAACCAAGCAGAGGCAGCCCAACTTGCTATGATGGCTCAGCAGCACACTTTCATCAACACGCTACTCCACACCACCTACTCAAAAACAGGAGAGACCAATGATCAGTTGTAGAGAAAGCTAACCACTGCGCGCAAGGCCCTTACGGCAGGCTTGCACGTACCACTGCAGCTGGGAGGCCCTCCGCAGAGCCTGGAGGAACGAAGGAAATGTCTGGCACAAGCAGGACTCACAACACAAGAAATGGATGATCTGGGGTTCACTGAAGAAAAAACACAGGAGGAGGAGCAAGCGGAAGGGGGTGAGCCCGAGCTTGAATTAGGGCCTCAGGACGAGGAATATGCCCCGCCACCCCCTCAACCCCAACAAACCGAAGTGCCACCCCATGATGCACCCGCCGAACGAAGAGCCGCCCACACCACTCGAAGGAAGGAACTAGTGGAGAAGGCAAGAAGAAAACTCAACGCCAGACCCGCCCTGAAACAGCCCGTCCCGTTCCTGCTGCGCACCCAAGACTCACCCGCTGAGTACCATGCTGAGATGATCATCTGGGAGCAGCAGGAGTATAGCCGGGACCCCTTCGACCTACGCTTCGAGTTGCCCACCGCTCTAAATAGGGTGCTGCCCATTCAGTTGGTGGAGGATGTCATCGCCATGGGGGCCCGGCTCAAGGCTAGATGGTTAGAAGAGCGTGAGGCCCACCCAACTGCTTGGGGGACCGAGGACCGCGAATTTTGGCAAGACAAAGTCCTCCAAGTACCCCGCACCGTGGAAGGATATAGTTCCCAACCTACCTGGAGGCAGCGCATTTTTGACATCAACCTGGAGGCGTGGATGGCGTTTTGCAACACCCTCCCTTCGGAAAGGAACGACCCCACCTTTATGCCGTTTCCTCGAAGGGTAGGAGTGGATTTTAACCCGTCCATCCACGGCAGGTTTGACTTTCCCATTATTTACAATGTCAACTCCACTTCCCATAGGAGCGCCCTTCTCTTCACCCTGCCCGATTTGTACAGCTCCATAAATAAATTCCTTACTGAATTCTCTTCTTGTCCTGACCCAGCCTTCATCACCACCTGTAACTACCTCAGATTAATTAGAATACTAGTACACCAGGAACCTGCACCCCAAGAGTGCCATCTTCCGTCCCTTTATTTTGATCCCAACGCCATAGATAGCACCACCATGACTCGTTTCATGATGCGCGCTGCCCTTTTGCCATCCTTTTGTGTTGCACTACTGGAGGACATGAATGACAGCAAGTTCACACAGTGCAATCACCCCTTTCTCTCCACCACCACCCTTAAAACCCGCCTCCATACTAAAGGCTACTTGCTAAGCCGGAAGTTCCTCAACAAGGCCCCCCGGCCTCCATCCACACTCCCCCATAATTCGGATGATGAGGGGTAGAACTCCCATTATCCCTTGTATTGCTGCTCCCATGTAACCATGGAAAAAAAAAAAAAACTGGGGTGTACTTTGTCTCCCCATTACCACCCTCCTGCTCCACGCGGCCCCCATCGCCCAGTCTCCTAACTACGTAATACTTAAGTATGCACACGCACGACACTCATATAATACCTACATAGAACGAATTCACAGTTTGGGTCCTCAAGTACAGGACAACACTCTCAGCTTGCTCAGAGTTCGACCTGTCTCCCAAACTAAGTCTTGCGCACAATACAGAGACTAGCACCCCCCTAGGGAGAGACCACCTGACAGGTTTTTCAATTGCAGTATTGACACCCACAACCCAAGTGGCATTCATTCTTCATCAACCTCCCATGCTAATTGCCCACCCGGCATCCAGCGAGCTGGCAAACTCAACCAACGCGGCATCCCCAACCGACCCCCACATAGCCAGTCGCCACTGCAGACCCCAAGCCCCGGTCCCCCCGAAGTCCTCAGCGCCTACCACCACTTGCTCCCTCCGCCAGTAAGTGCCATGGGACTGGCACTCGTCTAGGAGGGGGGCAATGTTAACCTCAAACACGACAAGAGCAAAAGAAGGCAGAGAAGACGCAGGGCAAAGGCGAAAAGAAGGTAGCCCGACGGAAGGAAAAGAAGGAGAAAAGCCCAAAAGCGCAAGGACAACCGTCAAAGACCAAGGCAACCATAAAAAGGAAAGGCGCATAAAAAGCGCACTCTAAAATCTTGTAAAAGAGTACCGGGCTCTCACCCGTGCTATTTGTAAAGATAGAAGGGTAGTGAAAAGAAAGCAAGGAAGAGAAAAGAACAATGGGAAACAGGGCCTGCGGCCATGTAAAAAAGGGAAAAAGGGAATGACCACCCAAAAGGGAAGTAGGGTTTTGTATAAAAAGTTGAAAAGTGAATGAAGAGCTCATTCTTTGGTGTGGCAAAACTAGTCTTCTTCTTCCTCTCTTCTTCTCTCCTTCTTCTTGCTTGTGTGTGCTCTTGAGAGAGGGAGTGTGAGAGTGTGAGGGAGTGAGCACGTGAGAGAGTGAGGAATCGAGAGGGTGAAGCTCTCCACCATCTCCTCCCCCCTTCTCCCCTTCTCCTTCCTTCTTTTCTCTTGTGCGCGCGGCTATGGAGGATGAGGCATGGAGAAGGAGGAGGCTTGAGGATGCTTTGAGCTAGTATCAAGAATCGTGGAGCTACCAAAGTGTGCGAGAGAGGAGGGCACTCGATCAAGCATCAAGGTAAGTTCATTGCATTCGTAGGATCGACGGCGCGTCGGCTAGGTGAGAGATGGCCATGAGAGCTCGCTTGGAACGCTTGAATAATAAGCGGTCCGTGGGTCTTGGAGGTTGAGCGAAAGCTCCCACAACCTTTCTAAGGAACTGGCCATGGCCAGGGAGGCGCTACCCGAGGCAGAGGAAGAACCGCATGTGTTGCCAACAGGGAAATGTGTGAAGAAGAAGATCCGACCATGAAAGCAGAGTTTGAAAGGGCGACAGTCCATGCTGCTCTACACAAGAAAGGCCCGAAACGCCAGTTCTTGGTGATTCAGACACCGTCGGACTATCAAGGTAAAGGTTTCAAGACCTTGATTGATTGTGACAGTACACATTCCTTTATCTCACTAGCTTGTGCAAGAAGATTAGGAATAGCCACAGTAGAAGCACCTATCTTGCTTGTGGAATTAGCAAATGGTCGTGAGGTCACTTGTACCAGGCAAATTGCTAAGGTGGAATTCTTTCTGGGAGAAAAGAAGACTTCGGTCAAATTCAGAGTCATGAACCTAGGTATCCATGAGTGTCTATTTGGTATGGATTGGCTTAAACCTAATGACGCCCACATTCATTGTGGAAAGGGCCAAATTTCCTTTCGAAACTCTGAAGGGGAATTGGTCACAACTCAAGGTGAGGCTGGAAAGCCAAAAATTCAATTGGCCAAAGCATCTCGGATTATAAAGTGAGTTAGAAAGGGACTACATGTCTACTTAATTAAGCTCAATAAGTTAGATCAGAAGCAGGAATCTAGTGAAGAACCTTCATGGCTAAAGGAATACGCAGACGTATTTCCTAAAGAGCTGACAGAACTCTCGCCTCAAAGAGAAGTGGATCATGAGATCAAGCTAGTGCCAGGAGTTGCGCCAATTGCAAAGAGACCTTATAGAATGTCCATCCCGAAAGCAATTGAGTTGAAGGAACAACTCAAGCAACTGCTAGATCAGGGCTACATCCGTCCTAGCAGTTCACCATGGGAAGCTCCAGTACTGATCTAGAAAAAGAAAGATGGAACGCTTCGATTGTGTATTGATTACAGAGGGTTAAATCAATCAACTGTCAAGAACAAGTACCCTATTCCTAGAATAGATGAGCTTCTTGATCGTCTTCGGGGTGCGAAGATCTTCTCCAAGATCGATCTCAGGTCTGGTTACTATCAGATAAGAATCAAGGAAGAAGATATCCCAAAGACGGCCTTCAACACAAGATATGGATACTTTGAGTTCCTAGTTATGTCATTCGAGCTTACGAATGCGCCTGCCACCTTCAACAGGTTAATGTAGGATATCTTTAGGCCATATCTTGATGACTTCGTACTTGTCTTCTTCGACGACACTTTAGTCTATTCCAAACAAGAAGAAGATCATGAACCCCAACTTCGGATTGTCCTTGAGACAATGAGAGCGCATAAGCTCTATGCCAAGATGAAAAAGTGTGCATTCTTCAAGCGTCAGATTGAATATCTGGGATTCATCGTATCAGCGGAAGGAATCTCAGTGGATCCGGCCAAAGTCAGAGATGTTCTAGAATGGCCAATACCAACAACTGTCAAAGAAATACACAGTTTTCTTGGATTGACAGGATGGTATAGGGTCTTCATAAAAAACTATGCCTTGATTGCACCACCTCTGACGGATCTACTGAAGAAGCAAACATCCATTGCATGGTCAACTGTCAAACAATCTAGCTTTGATAGATTGAAGCAAAGTTTGGTATCAGCACCTATCCTAAAACTTCCAGACCTCAGTAAGGAGTTCGAGGTAGTAATTGATGCTAGCACACTTGCCTTAGGATGTGTGCTCATGCAGGAAGGTCATCTTGTAGCATACTCTTCAAGGGAACTGAAGAGCCATGAGAAGAATTATGCTACCCATGATCTAGAATTGTTAGTTGTCATCCATGCTCTAAAGCTTTGGAGACACTACTTGTTGGATAACAAGTTTACTCTGGTGACTGATCATAAAAGTCTTAAGTGGATCTTTACCCAGAACGATCTCTAGCCACAAAGGTGTCCATGCCAAACAACCAAATACTTCAGCTAGCTAGAGAGGAAGCATGCCATGATCCATCCTATCAAAAGATGCTAAGGGAGATCCCTATCAAGGACCAGGATCAAAAGCTACATGCTAAGCATCATGAATTCTCCATCAATAGTGGACTTGTCTACTATAGAATGAGATTATGTATACCGGCAAGTCAGTCACTTAAGTAGAAGATATTGTGGAAAGCTCATGATTCCCCTTTCTCAGGACATCCTGACTATGCCAAGACTCTCAATGCAGTTAGGAAGAGCTACTATTGGGAGAGGCTTAAAGGTGACATTCTCAAATATGTCACTGAGTGTTTGTCTTGTCAACGTATCAAAGCCGAACATGTCAAAATGCCAGGAAAGTTACAACCACTCGACATTCCCCAAATGAAATGGCAATTCATCAGTATGGACTTTGTCATTGGTCTACCCAAAGTTCAGGGAGGATATAACTCCATCATGGTTGTGGTTGACATGCTTACTAAGGTTGCATACCTTATTCCAGTAAAGACAAACTATAAAGCCTCAGACATTGCAAGGTTGTTTATCAAGGAGATATTCAAGTTACATGGGCTACCCAGGAGAATCATTAATGATCGTGATTCTCTCTTCACATCACATTTCTGGAGAGCTATCTTTGAAGCCATTGGGACTAAACTCTGTTTTAGTATAGCTTACCATCCCCAAACTGATGGCCAAACGGAGTGAGTCAATCAAGTTATCGAGGATATGCTTAGGGCACACTGCTGTCGTGAACCAAAAAGGTGGATTCAATACTTGGCCTTTGGTTGAATTTTCCTACAATGCTTCTTACCAACAAAGCATTCAGATGACCCCTTTTCAAGTATTGTATAGTCATGACTATCAAAGTCCCCTAAACTTCTCAGATCCAACCTTAAGGGTTGAATTTTCAAGGCAGATGTTGGAAGAGATGGATGACCAAATAAAATCAATAAGACAGGACATCCAAGCTACCAAGGATAGATAGAAGGCATATGCAGATTTGAAGCGTCAAGATAGAATCTTCGAGGAAGGAGACATGGTCTTCATTCGCGTACGCCCAAAGACGAGTTCCCTATCCTTAGGAGACTGCAAGAAGCTAAGTCCAAGGTATTGTGGGCCATACAAGATCCTTAAGTGCCTAGGACCTAATGCTTACAGACTACAAATCCCAGAGAACCTAAAGGTTCATAATGTATTCCATATCAGCCTATTGAAGAAGTATGTACCTAAACCTACCCATGTACTTGATGACCAACAAGTTGTAATGCCTAGCCAAGGAGTCCTTGAGCTACGGCCTGTCAGGATCTTAGATGTTAGGGAGAGACAACTGAGATCCCGAACCTTGAGAGAATGCCTCGTCCAGTGGAAAGATTATCCCAAGGAGGATGCCACTTGGATAGATGAAAGCACTCTCAAACATCAACATCCCTAGTTTATCTTGAGATGAGGACATCTCGATTCCTTCAAGGGGGAGAGAATGTAATATTTCTGCTAAAAAAATATTACGAGGCCGCAGGAGTCTCATGCAATGACAGTCTCGGGATTGAAGATACAGATGGTGCAATCTTTATGTAGTACACTCTCCACTATCCAATCGAGACTAAGGACTAAGAAACCTGCATATCCTCGTATGAACCTCCTCTTGGGAGGAGGTCAAGAGGATAAGGATATAATTATTGCAATTTTTTTAATTACCTTCCCCTAGCCGAAGCGTGGTTGAGGGAACGTGATCAACTGAAATGGAATTAGAGAGGTGAAGGGGAGGAAATTCATGCGGGGCACCACATGGGGGAGGGAGCCCTTACCCCCCCTTCCTATAAATACTTCCCCCCTCTAAGGGGTGAGGAAGGAGAGGATTCTGAGAAGCTAAGGGAGAGCCGTAACACTGTGGGCTGAGAGGAGTGTGGAAAGGCTAATAGTCATGAGGCTAAGGGTCGTGAGGAGAGCAATCCAGGCGTGGAGGAGGAAGAATCTACCGACTCGCTGCGACATAAGGAGAGAGTGGTCGAGGCTGTGTTCCACTGCTCCAGCTCTCGCCAGAACGCCACCGCCTGCTTCGTCTGGCCGCCGTCTTCAAACCCACGCCACATGCTGAAGCTCCTTAGAAGCTTCTCTAGGAAGCTTCTAAGGGGGCTTTCATAAGCCCCCTTCCCAACAAGCGATCTTTACACCCCCCCTTTTCCCTTGGAATTTAAGCCCCCTTTTCCCCCTTCCCCCCCCAAAAACCCACCTTAGGCCGGGTTTTAAAGACCCTTCCCGTGGAATTTCCTATACCAGTCCCTTTTGGGACCATTTACCCCAGGATTCTTCAAAACCCCTTTTTCCTTGCATCCCTGAGAATTAGCCCTTCTTCCCCCTTGCATCCCCCATCAAGCTCACACTAGCCGGTTTTTTTAAAAGCCCCTTCCCAAAGCATTTCCACAAGGCTTTTAATCTCGTTTCCTTTTAAAGGCTCCCATTGCATTCCTACACAAGCTATATTAGTAGGTTTTAAACCGTCTTTTCCATTGGTTCTCCTTAAGTTCACTCTAACTACCGGATTCAAAAACCATCTTTCCTATTGCAACTCCCACGAGTTTTTCCAACCGAATTAAAAGGCCCTTCCCTTTTGAACCCTCCGAAAGCCCAAATTTCTTTTCCCCTCTTAAGCTTCGAGGAGGAAGCCTATAAGGCTTTCTAAAGCCCGATTCCGAAAGAGGGTGCAATCGGTCAAGGAAGCCGAATCTCAAAGGGAGTTTCGCGTGCGAGGGAGACGGGCCAAGATCATAAGTCTGCGGCTAAGGCAAGAAGGTCGAATTCTCGATGGCCCCTAAAAAGGCACAAGGCGCAACTGCAGGAGGATCATCTCCTAACATCCATGTGGACATTTCACCACAAGTCCAGGTTTTCTTCCTATTTTTGATTTACATCGTAATATTGTAATTATGCATGGTTAATTCACGAAAGTAAGATGCACTTTTACGATCGAAAAACATTGGCTATCTTAGGGGAAATAACTCACAAATTGATGAATCGGTCATTTGTATTTCTCAAAGAAACAAACGAAAGAATGACATAAGACGTCTATGCATTCTTAGCAAGTTGTTTTTATGCATTGCAAAGTAGCGAATCTAGATCAACTAATGATCATCTTTACAAAGTCGAAATTATTGTTGTACACTTCGATTATGCATGGAAAGATAGAATCGCATGTTGCATTATTAGACATCTCTTTCTTCGCAAGGAGTCATTAAAGAAGATTGCTAACAACCGTAGGAATTTGCAAGGCATGGAAATGATTCTAGGGCTGCATGAAGTAGATTAAACTCTAGTCAGTTGGCATAAAACTCAAATCAATTACGTAAGTAGCTACAAAAGGTTGTGTAATGCTCATTCAACATACGAATAAGTCATTCAGAAATGAAAAATTAGGAAAAGACTGCCTGGTTTGTTTTCACATAAACCCTAAAAGCTGTAAAATATTACACGGTGCAGCGAACAGAATCTAAGAAAGAGATAGAGAGTACACAACAGATAAGAGGAGAATCAGTAAATTCTTTAACTCCAAACAACTGATACAAAGATGGCTCTGTCCACCCGTGCGCTTCCACTGTGTGAAGCTTAGATGGCGATCTAGACAGAAGATAGGTGAAGAGTTTAAGGCTAGCTGGAACAACAACTCTGACTGGGTGAAATATCAGTGAGTGATGGCTGCGAAGGGGTTTAGCTTTTATAGCCCGCGAAGGTCGTTAGGTCAGCCTATTGACCGACCTACCATATGAGCCTCCACTAGGGGCCCCTTTTAACTCCCTTACCACGCAACTCAATGCAATGTGCCTCGAGTTGCTACCAGCTTAACCACTCCGTCTAACCCAAAGATTAGACCCACAACAGTCACCTTTTTGCCATCCGGTCACATAGACCTCATCTGATATACAAGTCAGGACTCAACCAATGTCCGGGCTCACATTTGGCTTCTCCTCATAATGGGGGCCTTACAACTTTGAGCACCATGGATCGGTAGCACCTAATGAGGGTGGGGCATTGATCATATCTAACAAAGCTTAGCAGCATGAATCGTGAATGCATCAATGGAAATTATGCCGTAACTTAACATATGCTTTGATCTTAACCAAAAAAGTTAGGGTTTGTAAATCTAATCATACGTAGGCAATGAATCATGTGATTACGAGAATGGTATCGTAAATATCTTCAAGAATAGACGAGTAAATTGGTTTACCCTAAACACCTAAACCTCAAAGGAATCGCTTAGGAATGGTTAAATCGATGCAACATATCCCAAGTGCTAACTAGGGTTTAACACGTTGAGAACGTGACCTAGTTGCTCTTATTGCCAAGCTGAAACTCTCATACCCTAAAGACTTGTCCACATTCACGGAATGTAGGGACAATAGGACATACTTGCAAGAAATGATCTAGGGTTTTTACCCTAAGGATCGCTCGCTAAAAGGATGAAACTCGGTTTGAATTGGAACCCTAGGACTGACAATGTCGGCCTAGTGCAATCAAAAACGGATTGGAAATGAAAACACCCTAACCCTGTTTCCTATCTAATCATGATTCCGTGATTAGAAGATGTCGTTCGATGGGTAAAATAGTTCCATGGATTAGATGCGACACTTGTGCAACAAGTTGCAGAGTCGCATGATCTTGTGGTTTGATCACAAGGGAACGACCAAGTTCCTCGGAATGAGATTGACAGATTCTTGCGTAAGTTTATCTTGCAAGAGGATGAGTAGTCATCCTGACATAGCACCTTTTTTAGGAAAAGGACCAAGATAAGGGAATTAGATATTTGCTTGGAAGCAAAGGACCAATCAATAGTTTGGAGCAACATATTTACTGTTAATAGAACTTAAGGTATTGGTTAAGTTGGGTCAATAGGGTACAACCCTAACCCAAGAACATAAGGGTTAACAAACAATCCCTTGGGGATCTTGCCAAGTCACAATTGATCCCAGATCGAATGCTGGATGCATTCGGAGAGAAGGATTTACTCCTTAGCAGTTGGCCAAAAAATAGCGACCACTGGAAATGATTGTGCTTGTAACAATTTAGAGAGCATTGTTTGCTTTGTTTGCTCAAGGAATTAAAAGATGAAAAGATATCTAATGCTTCAGGTTGAAGGCCTGAAGGGAGTGGCAGCCTCAGTTACCCCCAACTGTCTGCCTGACCCTAACCAAGGGGGTTGTTTAGCCCCGCCGGGAAGGTGGACCAAACCTGCCGTTCGAGGTCTCTTCGTTGAGCGCTACTTGGTGTAGGAGGACGCTTGGGTGCCAAGGGGGGCTTTGGCTGTAAATCCCTCGCCATATGGGCCCTGCACAAGAGGCTAACGTGACTTGGGATTGGATCTCCAGGCCCACATGCTAGTCTACGGGCAGAATCTTGGTTTAGTAATCCCTGTGGATTGCTGGATAGCCTTTGGGCAGATTATGGATAAGCCTATGGGCTGGACTTTATAAATGTATTCCAAAGATTAATCTGATAACCTGTTGAAAAGGAACTTGTTTGGTAACACTGCTTTTCTATGTCAAGTGCTATGATTACGTGAAGGAACCAGTGCCTAACGGGTTAATTAAGAAAGTTGTTTGATGGATGTCCAACTAAATGTGGTAGGTACTGTTTGCTTTGTTTGCTCAAGGAATTAAAAGATGAAAAGATATCTAATGCTTCAGGTTGAAGGCCTGAAGGGAGAGGCAACCTCTGTTACCCCCGACTGTCTGCCTGACCCTAACCAAGGGGGTTGTTAACCGCGCCGGGAAGGTGGACCGAACCTGCTGCATGAGGTCTCTCCGTTGAGCGCTGTTTGGAGCAGGAGGACGCTTGGGTGCCAGGGGGGCTCTGGCCATAAATCCCTCGCCTTCTGGGCTCTACACAAGAGGCCAACGTGACTCGAGATTGGATCTTAAGGCCCGCATACTAGTCTACGGGCGGAATCTTGGTTTAGTAATCTCTGTGGATTGCTGGATAGCCTTCAGGCGGATTATGGATAAGCCTACAGGCTGGACTTTATAAATGTATTCCAAAGATTAATATGATAACCTGTTCAAAAGGAACTTGTTTGACACTGCTTTTCTATGTCAAGTGCTATGATTACGTGAAGGAACCGGTGCTTAACAGGCTAATTAAGGAAGCTGCTTGATGCATGTCCAACTAAATGTGGTAGGTAATTAGACAACTAGAACAACTGAGTAAAGTTCGGTGGATGTGGCCATGGGTCCGTCCTATGGATGGGTGGTCCCGGTGTGCCGTGAACTTTTCTCGATCATAATTGACAACAAGAAGATCGTTTCAAAGGAAATGAATAGCAAGGGCGCTGACCTAGAGTCTAGGTTATAATAATCCCGGTTTATTATAACCTAGAGTCTAGGTTATAATAATCCCGGTTTATACTATTTTAGGGAAACGGAATGGGACTATGCCTTATGGCAGAGAGGTCGAGCTTTGCATCCCTCTCGTTTTCCATTCTCCTTGAACCAAGTGCAACTTGAATCCGCTTCGGCCCTGGCATTTCTACATCAAGTAGTTCGCTCGGGGTTCGACGATAGTTGCCGTTAGGAAATGACCATTGGGGAAAACCCTGATTCAGATCAGTCCTAAGTGGGAACGGCCAGAATACTTCCGCTATGTGGCAGACGTGGAAAGTCCTAGATCGCAAACCCCATGACATTCCATGGGAGTGCCGGGCGGAGCTTTCTAGACCTCCTTTCCGATGGATTGCTAAGATATGTCATGAAGGGAACAGGTGGACACATTACAGTTGGTGTAACATGTCCACCTGTTTCCTTCAGGACACGTCTTAGCAGTCCATCGAAAAGAAGATCTAGAAAGCTCCGCCTGACACTCCCTTGAAATGTTATGGGGTTTGCGATCTAGGACTTCCCGCTTCTGCCACATAGCGGAAGTATTCTGGCCGTTCCCACTTAAGACCGACCTGAATCAGGGTCTCCCCTAATGGTCATTTCCTAAACGACAACTAGCGTCGAACCCCAAGCGAACTACTTTATGCAGAAACGCCAGGGCTGAAGCGGATTCATGCTGCACTTGGTTCAAGGAGAATGGGAAACGAGAGGGATGCAAGGCTCGACCTCTCTGCCATAAGGCATAGCCCCATTCAGTTCCCCTAAAAAAGCGTAAACTGGGATTATTATAACCTAGACTCTAGGTCAGCGCCCTTGCTATTCATTTCCTTTGAACGATCTTCTTGCTATCCATTATGATCGAGAAAAGTTCTCGGCCAACTGGGACCACCCATCTGTAGGATGGACCCATGGCCACATCCACCACACTTTCCTCAAGTTGTTTTAGTTATCTAATTACCTACCACATTTAGTTGGACATGCATCAAGCAGCTTCCTTAATTAGTCCGTTCGACACTGGTTCCTTCGCGTAATCTTAGCACTTGACATAGAAAAACAATGTCACTTGTCAACAGGTTATCATATTTATCTTTGGAATACACTTATAAAGTCCAGCTCGTAAGCTTATCCATAATCCACCCGAAGGCTATCCAGCAATCCACAGGGATTACTAATTCTAAGATTCCGCCCGTAGTCTAGTATGCTGGCCTCGAGATCCAATCCCGAGTCACGTTGGCCTCTTGTGCAAGGCTTGTAAGGCGAGGGATTTACGGCTTAAAGGAGAGACCTCTCGTGGCGAGTTTGGTCCACCTTCCCAGTGCAGTTAACAACCCCCTTAGTTAGGGTCAGGCAGATAGTCCAGGGTAACTGAGGCTACCTCTCCCTTCAGGCCTTCAACTTGAAGCATTAGATATCTTTTCATGTTTTAATTCCTTAAGCAAACAAAGCAAACAGTGCTCTCTAAATTGTTACAAGCACAATCATTTCCAAGTGGTCGTTATTTTTTGGCCAATCGCTAAGGAGTGAATCCTTCTCTCCGAATGCATCCAGCACTCGATTCGGGATCAATTGCGACTTGGCAAGATCCCCAAGGGTTTGTTTGTTAACCCGTATGTCCTTGGGTTAGGGCCGTACCCTATTAACCCAACTTAACCAATACCTTAAGTTCTATTAACAGTAAGTATGTTACAAGGTGCTATGTCAGGACGACTACTCATCCTCTTGGAAGATAAACTTGCGCAAGAAACTACCAATCTCATTCTGAGGAATTTGGCCGTTCCCTTGTGATCAAACCACAAGATCATGCGACTCTGCAATTTGTTGCACAAGTGTTGCATTTATATCATGGGACTATTCTACCCATCGAACGGTGTCTTCTAATCACAAAATCATGATTAGATAGGAAACAGGGTTAGGGTGTCTTCATATCCAATCCGTTCCTGATTGCACTAGGCCGACATTGTCGGTCCTAGGGTTCCGATTCAAACCAAGTTTCATCCTTTTAGCGAGCGATCCTTAGGGTAAAAACCCTAGATCGTTTCTCGCAAGTATGTCCTATTGTCCCTTCATTCCGTAAATGTGGGTAGGTCTTTAGGGTATGAGAGTTTCAGCTTGGCAATAAGAGCGACTAGGTCACGTCCTCAACGTGCTAAATCCTAGTTAGCACTTGGGATATGTTGCATCGATTTAACCATTCCTAAGCGAGTCCTTCGTGGTTTAGGTGTTTAGGGTAAACCAATTTACTTGTCTATTCTTGAAGTTATTTACGATACCATTCTCGTAATCACATGATTCATTGCCTACGTATGATTAGATTTACAAACCCTAACTTTTCTGGTTAAGATCAAAGCACATGCTAAGTTATGGCATAATTTCTATTGATCCTTTTAGAACATGCATTCAAGGTTCAAGCTACTAAGCTTTAGGGAATTATGTACGAATCATGCAGCCTTTTCTAACAACTACGTAGTTGAACGAGATTTATACCAATTGCCTAGAGTTTAATCTACTTCATGCAGCCTATAATCATTTCCATGCCTTGCAAATTCCTACGGTTGTGAGCAATCTTCTTTAATGAATCCTTGTGAAGAAAGAGATGTCTAATAATGCAACATGCGATTTTATCTTTCCATGCATAATCGAAGTGTACAACAATAATTTCAACCTTGTAAAGATGATCATTAGTTGATCTAGATTCGTTACTTTGCAATGCATAAAAACAACTTGCTAAGAATGCATAGACGTCTTATGTCCTTCTTTCGTTTGTTTCTTTGAGAAATACAAATGACCGATTCTTCAATTTGTGAGTTATTTTCCCTAAGATAGCCAATGTTTTTCAATCGTAAAAATGCATCTTACTTTCGTGAATTAACCATGCATAATTACAATATTACGACGTAAATCAAAAATAGGAAGAAAACCTATAGACTTCCTCCTCGGAAAGCTTAAGAGGGGAAAAGAAATTTGGGCTTTTGGAGGGTTAAAAAGGGAAGGGCCTTTTAATTCGGTTAGAAAAACTTGTGGGAGTTGCAATAGGAAAGATAGTTTCTGAATCCGGCAGTTAGAGTGAACTTAAGGAGAACCAACGGAAAAGAGGGTTTAAAACCTACTAATATAGCTTGCATAGGAATGCAATGGGAGGCTTTAAAAGGAAACACCCGTAGACTAGTATGCGGGCCTCAAGATCCAATCCTGAGTCACGTTGGCCTCTTGTGCAGGGCCCGGAAGGCGAGGGATTTACGGCCAGAGCCCCCTGGCACCCAAGCGTCCTCATGCTCCAAGTAGCGCTCAACAGAGAGACCTCTCGCGGCGGGTTCGGTCCACCTTCCCGACGCGGTTAACAACCCCCTTAGTTAGGGTCAGGCAGACAGTCAGGGGTAACTGAGATTGCCTCTCCTTTCAGGCCTTCAACCTGAAGCATTAGATATCTTTTCAACCTTTAGTTCCTTGAGCAAACAAAGCAAACAGTGCTCTTTAAACTGTTACAAGCACAATCATTTTCAGTGGTCATTATTTTTGGCCAACTGCTAAGGAGTGAATCCTTCTTTGCGAATGCATCCAGCATTTGATCCGGGATCAATTGCGACTCGGCAAGATCCCCAAGGGTTTGTTTGTTAACCTGTATGTCCTTGGGTTAGGGCCGTACCCTATTAACCCAACTTAACCAATACCTTAAGTTTTATTAATAATAAATATGTTGCTCCAAATTATTGATTGGTCTTTTGCTTCCAAGCATTTATCTAATCCCCTTATCTTGGTCCTTTTCCCAAGAAAGGTGCTATGTCAGGATGACTACTCATGCGACTCTGCAACTTGTGATCAAACCACAAGATCATGCGACTCTGCAACTTGTTGCACAAATGTCGCATCTAATTCATGGGACTATTTTACCCATCCAACGACGTCTTCTAATCATGGGATCATGATTAGATAGGAAACAGGGTTAGGGTGTCTTCATATCCAATCCGTTCCTGATTGCACTAGGCCGACATTGTCGGTCCTAGGGTTCCGATTCAAACCGAGTTTCATCCCTTTACCAAGCAATCCTTAGGGTAAAAACCCTAGATCGTTTCTCGCAAGTATGTCCTATTGTCCCTACATTCCATGAATGTGGGCAAGTCTTTAGGGTGTGAGAGTTTTAGCTTGGCAATAAGAGCAACTAGGTCATGTCCTCCGCGTGCTAAATCCTAGTTAGCACTTGGGATATGTTGTATCGATTTAACAATTTCTAAGCAAGTCCTTCATGGTTTAGGTGTTTAGGGTAAACCAATTTACTTGTCTATTCTTGAAGATATTTACGATACCATTCTCGTAATCACATGATTCATTGCCTACGTATGATTAGATTTACAAAGCCTAACTTTTCTGGTTAAGATCAAAGTATATGTTAAGTTACGACATAATTTCCATTGATGCATTCATGATTCATGCTACTAAGCTTTTAGGGTTTATGTTAAAATGAACCATTCAGCCTTTTTCTAAATTTTCATTTCTGAATGAATTATTCGTATGCTGAATGAGCATTACACAACCTTTCGTAACTACTTGCGTAATTGATTTGAGTTTTATGCCAACTGACTAGAGTTTAATCTACTTCATGCACCCCTAGAATCATTTCCATGCCTTGCAAATTCCTACGGTTGTTACCAATCTTCTTTAATGACTCCTTGCGAAGAAAGAGATGTCTAATAATGCAACATGCGATTTTATCTTTCCATGCATAATCGAAGTGTACAACAATAATTTCGACTTTGTAAAGATGATCATTAGTTGATCTAGATTCGTTATTTTGCAATGCATAAAAACAACTTGCTAAGAATGCATAGATGTCTTATGTCCTTCTTTCGTTTGTTTCTTTGAGAAATACAAATGACCGATTCATCAATTTTGAGTGTGCATCTTACTTTCGTGAATTAACCATGCATAATTACAATACTACAACGTAAATCAAAAATAGAAAGAAAACCTGGACTTGTGGTGAAATGTCCACATGGATGTTAGGAGATGATCCTCATGCGGTTGCGCCTTTTGCCTTTTTAGGGGCCATCGAGAATTCGACCTTCTTTCCTTGGCCGCAGACTTATGATCTTGGCCCGTCTCCCTCTCACGCGAAACTCCCTTTGAGATTCGGCTTCCTTGACCGATTGCACCCTCTTTCGGAATCGAGCTTTAGAAGGCCTTATAGGCTTCCTCCTTGAAGCTTAAGAGGGGAAAAGGAATTTGGGCTTTCGGAGGGTTCAAAAGGGAAGGGCCTTTTAATTCGGTTAGGAAAACTTGTGGGAGTTGCAATAGGAAAGATGGTTTTTGAATCCGGCGGTTAGAGTGAACTTAAGGAGAACTAACGGAAGAGAGGATTTAAAACCTACTAATATAGCTTGTGTAGGAATGCAATGGGAGGCTTTAAAAGGAAACAGGGTTAAAAGCCTTGTGGAAATGCTTTGGGAAGGGGCTTTTAAAAAAACCCACTAGTGTGAGCTTTATGGGGGATGCAAGGGGAAAGAAGGGCTAATTCCCGAGGATGCAAGGAAAAAGGGGTTTTGAAGAATCTTGGGGTAAATGGCCCCAAAAGGGACTCGTATAGGAAATTCCACGGAAAGGGTCTTTAAAACCCAGCCTAAGGTGGGTTTTTGGGGGGGCAAGGGGGAAAAGGGGGCTTAAATTCCAAGGGGAAAGGGGGGATGTAAAGATCGCTTGGGAAGGGGGCTTATGAAAGCCCCCTTAGAAGCTTCCTAGAGAAGCTTCTAAGGAGCTTCAACATGTGGCGCGGGTTTGAAGACGGCAGCCAGACGAAGGAGGCAGCAGTATTCTGGCCGGAGCTGGAGCAGCGGAACACAGCTTCAACCACTCTCTCCTTACGTCACATCGAGTCGGTAGATTCTTCCTCCTCCATGCCTGGATTGCTCTCCTCATGACCCTTAGCCTCACGACTATCAGCCTTTCCACTCCTCTCAACCCGCAACGTTACGGCTCTCCCTTAGCTTCTCAGAATCCTCTCCTTCCTCACCCCTTAGAGGGGGGAAGTATTTATAGGAAGGGGGGGTAAGGGATCCCTCCCCCACGTGGTGCCCCGCATGAATTTCCTCCCCTCCACCTCTCTAATTCCATTTCAGTCGATCACCTTCCCTCAGCCATGCTTCGGCTGGGGGAAGGTAATACAAAAAATTTGCAATAATTATATCCTTATCCTCTTGACCTTCTCCCAAGAGGAGATTCATACGAGGATATGTGGGTTTCTTAGTCCTTAGTCTCAATTGGCCAGTGGAAAGTGTACTACATAAAGATCGCACTGCCCGTATTTTCAATGCCGAGACTATCATTGCATGAGACTCCCGCGACCTTGTAATATTTTTTTAGCAGAAATATTACATTCTCTCCCCCTTGGAGGAATGGAGATGTCCTCATCTCGAGATAAACTGGGGATATTGATATTTGAGAGTGCTTTCATCTATCCAAGTGGCATCCTCCTCGGGATAATCTTTCCACCGGATGAGGCATTCTCTCAAGGTTCGGGATCTCAGTTGTCTCTCCCTAACATCTAAGATCCTGTCAGGCCGTAGCTCAAGGACTCCTTGGCTAGGCATTACAACTTGTTGGTCATCAAGTACATGGCTAGGATTAGGTACATATTTCTTCAATAGGCTGATATGGAATACATTATGAACCTTTAGGTTCTCAAGGAGTTGTAGTCTATAAGCATTAGGTCCTAGGCACTTGAGGATCTTGTATGGCCCACAATACCTTGGACTTAGCTTCTTGCAGTCTCCTAAGGATAGGGAACTCTTCTTGGGCGTACGCAAATGAAGACCATGTCTCCTTCCTCGAAGATTCTATCTTGACGCTTCAAATCCGTGTATTTGGTCATCCATCTCTTCCAACATCTGCCTTGAAGCTTCAACCCTCAAGGTTGGATTTGAGAAGTTTACGGGACTTTGACAGTCATGACCACACAATGCTAACAGTTCTAGATCATAGGTAGCATAATTCTTCTCATGGCTCTTCAGTTTCCTTGAAGAGTATGCTACAGGATGACATTCCTACATGAGCACACATCCTAAGGCAATTGTGCTAGCATCAGTTACTACCTCGAACTCCTTACTGAGGTCTGGAAGTTTTAGGATAGGTGCTGATACCAAACTTTGCTTCAATCTATCAAAGCTAGATTGTTCGACAGTTGACCATGCAATGGATGTTTGCTTCTTCAGTAGATCCGTCAGAGGTGCCGAAACCAAGGCATAGTTTTTTATGAAGACCCTATACCATCCTGTCAATCCAAGAAAACTGTGTATTTCTTTGACAGTCGTTGATATTGGCCGTTCTAGAACATCTCTCACTTTGGCCGGATCCTCTGAGATTCCTTCCGTTGATACGATGAATCCCAAATATTCATTCTGACGCTTGAAGAATGCACACTTTTTCATCTTGGCATAGAGCTTATGCGCTCTCATTGTCTTAAGGACAATCCGAAGTTGGGGTTCATGATCTTCTTCCTGTTTGGAATAGACTAAAGTGTCGTCGAAGAAGACGAGTACGAAGTCATCAAGATATGGCCTAAAGATATCCTGCATTAACCTGTTGAAGGTGGCAAGCGCATTCGTAAGCCCGAATGACATAACTAGGAACTCAAAGTGTCCATATCTTGTGTTGAAGGCCATCTTTGGGATATCTTCTTCCTTGATTCTTATCTGATAGTAACCAGACCTGAGATCAATCTTGGAGAAGATCTTCGCACACTGAAGATGATCAAGAAGCTCATCTATTCTAGGAATATGGTACTTGTTCTTGACAGTTGATTGATTTAACCCTCTGTTAATCAATACACAATCGAAGCGTTCCATCTTTCTTTTTCTGGAACAGTACTGGAGCTCCCCATGGTGAACTGCTAGGACGGATGTAGCCCTGATCTAGCAGTTGCTTGAGTTGTTCCTTCAGCTCAATTGCTTCCGGGATGGACATTCTATAAGGTCTCTTTGCAATTGGCACAGCTCCTAGGACTAGCTTGATCTCATGATCCACTTCTCTTTGAGGCGGGAAATCTATCAGCTCTTCAGGAAATACGTCTGCGTATTCCTTTAGCCATGAAGGTTCTTCACTAGACTCCTGCTTCTGATCTAACTTATTGAGCTTAATTAAGTAGACATGTAGTCCCTTTCTAACTCCCTTTATAATCCGAGATGCTTTGGCCAATTGAATTTTTGGCTTTCCAGCCTCACCTTGAGTTGTGACCAATTCCCCTTCAGAGTTTCGAAAGGAAATTTGACCCTTTCCACAATGAATGTGGGCATCATTAGGTTTAAGCCAATCCATACCGAGTAGACACTCATGGATACCTAGGTTCATGACTCTGAATTTGACCGAAGTCGTCTTTCCTCCCAGAAAGAATTCCACCTTAGCAGTTTTCCTGGTACAAGTGACCTCACGACCATTTGCTAATTCCACAAGCAAGGTAGGTGCTTCTTCTGTGGCTATTCCTAATCTTCTTGCACAAGCTGGTGAGATAAAGGAATGTGTGCTGCCACAATCAATCAAGGTCTTGAAACCTTTACCTTGATAGTCAAACGGTGTCTAAATCACCGAGAACTGGTGATTCAGGCCTTTCTTGTGTAGAGTGGCATGGACTGTCGCCCTTTCAAACTCTGCTTCCATGGTCGGATCTTCTTCTTCTCACATTTCCCTGTTGGCAACGCAGGCGGTTCTTCCTCTGCCTCGGGTTTTTTTTTTTTTGCAATAATTATATCCTTATCCTCTTGACCTCCTCCCAAGAGGAGGTCTCTCGCGGCCTCGTAATATTTTTTTTATTACCTTCCCCCAGCCGAAGTGTGGCTAAGGGAAGGTGATCGACTGAAATGGAATTAGAGAGGTGGAGGGGAGGAAATGCGTGCGGGGCACCACGTGGGGGAGGGATCCCTTACCCCCCTTCTTATAAATACTTCCCCTCTCTAAGGGGTGAGGAAGGAGAGGATTCTGAGAAGCTAAGGGAGAGCCGTAATGCTGCGGGCTGAGAGGAGTGTGGAAAGGTTGATAGTCGTGAGGCTAAGGGTCGTGAAGAGAGCAATCCAGGCGTGGAGGAAGAATCTGCCGACTCGCTGCGACATAAGGAGAGAGTGGTCGAGGCTGTGTTCCGCTGCTCCAGCTCCCGCCAGAACGCCGTCGCCTGCTTCGTCTGGCCGCCGTATTCAAACCCACGCCACGTGCTGAAGCTCCTTAGAAGCTTCTCTAGGAAGCTTCTAAGGGGGCTTTCATAAGCCCCCTTCCCAAGCGATCTTTATACCCCCCCCCCCCCCCCCCCCCTTTTCCCTTGGAATTTAAGCCCCCTTTTCCCCCTTGCCCCCCCAAAAACCCACCTTAGGCCAGGTTTTAAAGCACCCCTTCCCGTGGAAATCCTCACTCAAGTTCATATTACTCACGGGTTTCAAAACCCCTTTTCCATCGGCCCTACAAAGTTGTTTTTTCAAACCCGGAGTTTAAGCCCCTTGCATACTACAAAGCTATTTTTTTTCCCTCTTCTTGTGGATTCCCACACTAGCCAGTTTTAAGCCGGTTTTAAGTCCACTTCATCCCTCGGCTTTCTTTTAAAGCCTTCCCGTGGTCTCACATAAAGCCATATTAGTCGGGTTCTAAACCCTTTCCCATTTCAACTCCCACAAGCCATATTACCTGGGGTTTTTCTTCAGCCCCCTTTCCGTGAAGATCAATTTGTATTCCCGGAACTTCTACGAAAAGAAGGGTAGTTCATAAGTTCCCATTTCCAAAGCCCAAATTCCGCAAGAAGGTGCATTGGTCAAGGAAGCCCTATTTAAAAAAGAAATTGCACGTGCGAGGGAGACGGGCCAAGTTCATAAGTCTGCGGCCAAGGCAAGAAGGTCCAATTCTCGATGGCCCCTAAAAAGGCACAAGGCGCAACCGCAAGAGGATCATCTCCTAACATCCATGTGGACATTTCACCACAAGTCCAGGTTTTCTTCCTATTTTTTATTTACATCGTAATATTGTAATTATGCATGGTTAATTCACGAAAGTAAGATGCACTTTTACCATTGAAAAACATTGGCTATCTTAGGGAAATAACTCACAAATTGATGAATCGGTCATTTGTAATTCTCAAAGAAACAAACGAAAGAAGGACATAAGACGTCTATGCATTCTTAGCAAGTTTTTTTTATGCATTGCAAAGTAACGAATTTAGATCAACTAATGATCATCTTTACAAAGTCGAAATTATTGTTGTACACTTCGATTATGCATGGAAAGATAGAATCGCATGTTGCATTATTAGACATCTCTTTCTTCGCAAGGAGTCATTAAAGAAGATTGCTAACAATCGTAGGAATTTGCAAGGTATGGAAATGATTCTAGGGCTGCATGAAGTAGATTAAACTCTAGTCAGTTGGCATAAAACTCAAATCAATTACGTAAGTAGCTACAAAAGGTTATGTAATGCTCATTCAACATACGAATAAGTCATTCAGAAATGAAAAATTAGGAAAAGGCTGCATGGTTTGTTTTCACATAAACCCTAAAAGCTTAGCAGCATGAATCGTGAATGCATCAATGGAAATTATGCCGTAACTTAACATATGCTTTGATCTTAACCAGAAAAATTAGGGTTTGTAAATCTAATCATATGTAGGCAATGAATCATGTGATTACGAGAATGGTATCGTAAATATCTTCAAGAATAGACAAGTAAATTGGTTTACCCTAAACACCTAAACCGCGAAGGACTCGCTTAGGAATGGTTAAATCGATGCAACATATCCCAAGTGCTAACTAGGATTTAGCGCACTGAGGGCGTGACCTAGTCGCTCTTATTGCCAAGCTAAAACTCTCATACCCTAAAGACCTGCCCACATTCACGGAATGTAGGGACAATAGGACATACTTGCCAAAAACGATCTAGGGTTTTTACCCTAAGGATTGCTTGCTAAAATGATGAAACTCGATTTGAATCAGAACCCTAGGACCGACAATGTCGGGCTAGTGCAATCAGGAACGGATTGGAAATGAAAACACCCTAACCCTGTTTCCTATCTAATCATGATCCCATGATTAGAAGACGCCGTTTGATGGGTAAAATAGTCCCATGGATTAGATGCGACACTTGTGCAACAAGTTGCAGAGTCGCATGATCTTGTGTTTTGATCACAAGGAAACGGCCAAATTCCTCGGAATGAGATTGACAGATTCTTGCGCAAGTTTATCTTGCAAGAGGATGAGTAGTCATCCTCTTGCAAGATAAACATCTTGACATAGCACCTTTCTTGGGAAAAGGACAAAGATAAGGGGATTAGATAAAGACCAATCAATAATTTGGAGCAACATACTTACTGTTAATAAAACTTAAGATATTGGTTAAGTTGGGTTAATAGGGTACGGCCCTAATCCAAGGATATACGGGTTAACAAACAAACCCTTAGGGACCTTGCCGAGTCGCAATTGATCCCGAATCAAATGCTGGATGCATTCGGAGAGAAGGGTTCACTCCTTAGCAGTTGGCCAAAAATAACGGCCACTGGAAATGATTGTGCTTGTAACAATTTAGAGAGCACTGTTTGCTTTGTTTGCTCAAGGAATTAAAAGATGAAAAGATATCTAATGCTTCAGGTTGAAGGCCTGAAGGGAGAGGCAGCCTCAATTACCCTCGACTGTCTGCTTGACCCTAACCAAGGGGGTTGTTAACCGCGCTGGGAAGGTGGACCGAACACGCCGAGAGAGGTCTCTCTATTGAGCGCTACTTGGTGCAAGAGGACGCTTGGGTGCCAAGGGGGCTCTGGCCATAAATCCCTCGCCGTCCGGGCCCTTCACAAGAGGCCAACGTAACTCGGGATTGGATCTCAAGGCCCGCATACTAGTCTACGGGCAGAATCTTGGAATTAGTAATCCTTGTGGATTGTTGGATAGCCTTCGAGCGGATTATGGATAAGCCTACGGGCTGGACTTTATAAATGTATTCCAAAGATTAATATGATAACCTGTTGAAAGGACCTTGTTTAACACTGCTTTTCTATGTCAAGTGCTATGATTACATGAAGGAACCGGTGCCTAACGGGCTAATTAAGGAAGCTTCTTGATGCATATCCAACTAAATGTCGTAGGTAATTAGACAACTAAAACAACTGAGGAAAGTGCGATGGATGTGGCCATGGGTTCGTCCTACGGATGTGTGGTCCCGGTTAGCCGGGAACTTTTCTCAATCATAATGGACAGCAAGAAGATCGTTTCAAAGGAAATGAATAGCAAGGGCACTGACCTAGAGTCTAGGTTATAATAATCCCAGTTTACGCTGTTTTAAGGGAACGGAATGGGACTATGCCTTATGGTAGAGAGGTCGAGCCTTGTATCCCTCTCGTTTCCCATTCTCCTTGAACCAAGTGCAGCGTGAATCTGCTTCGGCCTTGGCATTTCTACGTAAAGTAGTTCGCTTGGGGTTCGACGATAGTTGTTGTTAGGAAATGACTTGGGAAAAACCCTAATTCAGGTCGGTCTTAAATGGGAACGGCCAGAATACTTCCGCTACGTGGCAGACGTGGAAAGTCCTAGATCGTAAACCCTGTGACATTCCATGGGAGTGACGGGCGGAGCTTTCTAGACCTCCTTTCCAATGGACTGCTAAGACGTGTCTTGAAGGGAACAGGTGGAAATATCATAGTTGGCCTGGAACTTTTCTCAATCATAATGGACAACAAGAAGATCGTTCACAGGAAATGAATAGCAAGGGCATTGACCTAGAGTCTAGGTTATAATAATTCCGGTATACGTTGTTTTAGGGGAACGGAATGGGGCTATGCCTATTGGCAGAGAGGTTGAGCCTTGCATCCCTCTTGTTTCCCATTCTCCTTGAACCAAGTGCAGCGTGAATCCGCTTCGGCCCTGGCGTTTCTGCATAAAGTAGTTCACTTGGGGTTCGACGCTAGTTGTCGTTTAGAAAATGACCATTAGGGGAGACCCTGATTCAGATCGGTCCTAAGTGGGAGTGGCTAGAATACTTCCGCTACGTGGCAGATGCGGAAAGTCCTAGATCGCAAACCCTATAACATTCCAAGGGAGTGCCGGGCGGAGCTTTCTAGATCTTCTTTCCAATGGACTGCTAAGACGTGTCCTGAAGGGAACAGGTGGACACGTTATAGTTGGTATCAGACTCACTTTTGTTCTAGATTTCCTCCTAGCCATATTCTTTTTACAAGATCTAATCCACTTCTAGGTGTCATGGAAGATACCTTAAAAACTTGTGGATGATGTTGTTCATCCAATTGGCCTAGAAACAAAACACTAGGCATAAAGGGATACATACATTTGGCTTTCATATCAAGCAATTTCATATCTAGCAGTAACTCCAAACCCTAGAAGTGATGTTTCTCATGCACTTTCCAAAGTCAAATGTGCTTTTTTTTCATCTATTCAACAATGGGGCAATAGCATTTAAACTTTTTGTAAATCCTCGTCACTAACTAAAATTCACCATTGACTTAGATTCACAATGAAAAGCCACAACAAACAAGTTATCTGTATTCGTTTTTCTTGCTTCTAGTGTTTAGTAATATGGTTTTCTTGCTCTATTTGTTCAAAACATAGTTGACACAAAGTGGATAAGTTTGTTTGTGTGTGTGTGCATGCGTGTGTTGTTGTGTTGTGTTGCTATAAGGAGGTGGCTTGAAGTAGTGCATGGCATTGTACCTTGCATTAGACAACTCTTGTTTGCAAGATGTGTGTAAGTTTGCAAGATGTGTAAAGCTCAATTCTATGAGAATTTTCTCATGGAGCACACTATCTAGCAAGCACATGCAATGCAAGACACTGATCAACATCCATGCTATGGCTAAGTTAGGGGAAAGGGAGTAACCTCTTTTCCACAATATGAAGAGATAAAGTATTTACCTTTTTTAACTATGAGTGCATGTCATGGACTCCATTCTCTAGCTTGGAACACAAAAGCCTCATGCTATTTAAAGGTGTTTGAGCAACTCCAAGATAGTGGTCATAACATGAAATCCACATATAGAAACCTAGCAACCAAATTGGAATAATGCAACGATCAACATTATAGACCATCACATAAAAACCCTAGAAAAAGGGAGAAACCAATGCCCTTGTGCCTTTGAGAAAGAGTAGCCAATGTGTTAGATAGCAAGGCATAGCTTGGTCTAACTTTTAAGCCTTAAGAGTTTGCTGGAAACAAGATTTCTCAAAGTAGGGCACGACGTCATGCCCTGTTTTGAGAAACCTCCTTTTTAGTAAGATCTATTTTGGCAGTATGAGTGTCTTCACTAGTTGTGGTCTATTATGTGGCAAGAAGTAGAGGCTGTGCATGCTTAAATTCAAAATTTGTTTTTTCTTTTAAAAAAAACTCACTCAAAATAGGGCACAACGTCATGCCCTATTTTTAAAAACTTTAAGGTCAGAGATACATGCTTTTGTCGATGGGCCCTCAAACCCTGGCAAAATTTGTTTTAGTAGTAGTATTTTTGCTGGTTGTGGCATATTATTGGGTGAAGGAGTGGAAGTCACAATCACATAGATAGTGTGAACAAAGTCCATAGATGGTCTTTGTTGTATTTGGTTCATGACTCACAATCACATGCCAAATAGCAACAACATGAGGCAAATCACAATCTTACGTGCTTCAACAAAAGTGTTGGTCCTTGGGCGTATAGAGAGACTAGAGAGGTGTATATACGTAAAAGAGAACTGGCATGTGTCTCAATCTTGCCACCCCTTCCATGTGGTAGACACCACCAAGTCGTATGCAAAGTAAAGGTAGAAAGTGACATGATCATAATCTAAACACATGTTTTATGTGTGGAAGGGTGGCCACATGACTATAGCTTGGCAAGTTGTAATCAAGGAGAGATTCTCAAAGACAAGAAAATAATGAAAAAGTCCTATGTATAATTGTTGATTCCAAGAGTGCTAGAAATAGCTCTTCTTTCAAGTCTACAAATAGATAACTTTTAAGTATCCCACACTTTAAATCTTCTTTTGTAGAAATAATTAGTGACTTTTTGGGCTGGATGGAAAATTTCCCTCCAAAAAAGGGCATCCAATAAAATTATTGCAAGTGAAATAATTTGTCAAACTTAGGCCATTTAGATTCCATTCTTCAAAATCACTAACGATGATAAGGTTGGGACAAAAACAAGATAGACATCTAGAAGATTTCTTTATGCTTAGGAAATGTTAACATTATAAGGCTATCTAAATTTATAATGTTAACATGCTTTTGAGGTGTTTTTTAAAGTGTTGCTCAAATTTTTAATTTTGTTAAAAATAACTTATTTGATGAATGGAATTACTCTAGCTTAATTATTGCTAGACCTAATGATCAAATCAATTCAACACCAAATGGTGGATTCAAAACTTCAAGAGTTTTTGGAAAACAAGTTGCCTCTAACACAATTTTCCTTGGGAGATGAATGACAAGCTCCTCCCACTTGGTTGCACTTAAGGTGCACAAAATCATGAGCGAATTGTCATAATGATTCTACAACATTAAGATAGCACAATATACTCTTTAGAATCGCCTTGGCATTGAAATTTTAGTGCTAGAGATATTCTAATATTGCACTTTGTTCTCAATTTTTGCCGATTGCAAATGAACGATAATGTATAGGTTCTCAAGTGGAAATACCTTGTCATTTTTGTCATTGTTGTAAGCTACTTTGTACATTGTAACAAGGAAGTTGTCCAATCTCACTCCAAGGTTTCTTGCTAGTAATGATAAAGTTTCCTAGAAAGTAGTGAGTACCATTGCCTACAGTATACTAATAGCTATTAGGTTGTTACATGTGCTAACCAAAGAGAAGGTACACTCAATAGTTAAAATATCTAGTGCTTTCACCTCAATCATGCTTTTGTTAGCAACTTATCATTTAATTTTAATAAATCATATGGCTTTAAGGACTAGCAAATAAAACTATACTTTATTAGGTTATTGACATCAAAAGCATTTCCATTTACATTACTCTCAAAAACGAATTTGCACCAATGCAGTTGCGGCGTAGCAGTTTGGGTGTGGGTTGAGTTATGGGGGAGTGTGAGTTCAAACCCTGAGCACCACATCCCAAAGGCATAATAATAAAGATATCTATTTGCTTCAAAAAACGTATTTTCTTAAAGAAATTCGACATCTTAAATGAGAATATGCTTTACAAACTACAAAAAAGAAGATGACGCATTCTAGAGAACACCAGTAAAGATTTGCAACTTCAAAGGCAGATGTTAAAGAGAATTTTAATTGAAATAGAAGGGAAGATTGACGATTGCACAAATCCCAGAAATGATGCGTGCAACTATCTAAAGTGCAAACTTGTGATTCAAGTATAACATCAGAGAATTACTATAACAGAGGAATGAGATGCCAGTTCTGACAAAGTTCACCTAGAAAAGCACAATTTTGTAGGTACAACAGAAAAGGGTGAGATGAGCCTTTTAAAAAAATGTAATCTACAGATATTTTCCTTCCAAAAAGATCTTTATCAAACCTAGTATGTCAAAGCACTCAGATTTCAAGGCCCCTAACCATCATCCTACATAAAAGAAACCAAAATAAGCCCCCACAAGAAACCCAACCATTTTGAAGAAACTAACGCATCAGGACTATCCTTCAGAATCAAATCATTATACAAAGCCTACCATAAACAAAATAATGGAGGGTCAAAAAGAGGGCACTGGCATCTGAAGCTCAATGGCTCATCATGAGGACATATTTTGGTCGCATGTCTCCAAAGCCTGAGCAGCAAAATATCTGACATCAACATCTGGGTCTTCGCTCAACTCAACTAGACAAGGTCGGATACTTTGTTCCACAACCTGCACCAGTAATAGGAGCTCAATCTGTAAGTTGTCCCTCCTTTATAAAGATGCCAGCATACAGAAACATAACTTAATAAGATGTCAAAACTGCTCTCACATACTTGTTACCAGTCTGAAAATCTAAACAAAATAAAGTATATTTGAAATCCATCCATATTCATCACATCATACAGTAGCCAAGAAAATCTAAAACAGACGGTTGATGGAAAAAAGAAAAATGTGTGAGGCATCAACTTCAGTGTGTTAGAAGTGATATCAACTTCAAAATGCACAGCTACTGAAGACACTCAGTACAGTTTGATTCACTTATTGTTGGTGTTAAACACATGCAGCATACTTCTGACACCTGGGAGTAATACGTTACATATCCACAATCCATTATTGACTTATGTCAAAGTTAGCAAGTATACTATGGTTCAAACCTCAAACATTATGATTCATACATATCACACAAAGAAAATCGAAATAAACATGTAAATAGATGTAAATAGCTCATGTACAATATGGACTAGGTCAAGTTGCAACATCATGATTCTCATTCAAAAACAAACTGACAAAATGTCAAAATCAAGAATGAATCCTAATATATCATAAATAACTCGTAAATGAGACTAAAGTCATATAATAATCAACTCTCAAGACAAGGATAGATCTAGATACTAGATTAACAGAGTCCCATAACTAAACAAAATCCCATAAAAGTTTGTCATCCAAAATCTGGAGTCCTTGGGAATCATTACTCGTCATCATGATCACATTTAACATTGTCCAACAGTTTTTATCAGAAATGGGTCCCTCCTTTAAAAGTTTTAAAAAACCCACCTTTTTTACTGTCAAAAACGTGTTTCTTACTTTAAGAAACGTTTCGTAAGTTTCAAACTCAAAGAAACGTGTTTCTTTGCTACTATGCTGCTCCACCAAATCAGGAGGATCTCTTCATCCACATGAGAAGAATCTACTTTTGCCACTACAACAACAACGTATTGGCTTGTGGATATTAGCACTACTACTTGCATTGTCTATCATCAGGATTGACTAACAGATGTGAATCATAGGGAGGGCTTGCTCACCATTGGTGACAAGTCTTGGGTTCTACGGAGACATCATTCCATATATATTCCTAAGATTCTATATATTCCATATCTTAACCTTAATATTGTGTATGTGCATTGTATTGCTCAGCTAGGCACAATAATTACCTTCATCAAGAAGGTGATGATTGCAACACATACACGAACCAGTAAGCCATCCTACAGTCCCATGGGAGACTGGGCTGTATCAACTCAGAGCCCTTGTTGCTCAATCTTCAAGTGATCTAGGGGTAATTTGGCATTTCTATGAGACTTTGCAAAAGGCCAACAAAGATGGCTAGATATTTGGGATCAACTTTCAACGAGTTTCCAAGAGGGCAAACAACATCGAGAACCTTTTTCTCCAAAGGTCGACTATAGAGCCTCTTTCAGTTTAATGTGACTTAGGCACATATTGTTGATGGGTAAGGCCCTTTATTCATGCTGATTGTTGATGATTTCTCTAGCTATACTTTGGGCCAATTTCCCGAGGTCCAAGGCTGGGATATTTGAGATGTTATAGGAGTTGATGACAATGGTGAAGAGGCAAGCTATCCATCTTCCCTTGCTTTGAGGAGCCTGGCTTTCCACATTGTAGCCTACCTTTTCATCCCACAATAGAGACAGGAAACACCCGTTCGAGCACTTAGGAATGGATTAACGCATTCTGGGAGGATTGGACCTACAAAATGCTAACAGAATGTTCCAGCCTGTTTCATCTTGTTCCCTATTTGAAACGGCCATTCCAGCATGGCATATATTCTTTTAAATAAAAAAGTTAAAACGTACATTTTGCCTACCCTTACACGTTCGCTCCAATCTCCCGCATGCGTCAATCTCTCGCCCGCGATCTCCCGCACCTATTGTTTGCTGCCCACGATCTCCCGCCTATCATCTGTCCATATGTCAACACTGAAGGCGCAGCGTGTTGCAAGTGGACCCACCTCTCTGTCCTCTTTGTCTCTCTCTCTCTCATGCGCACTCACTTCCTCTCATCTCATTGCCAAGCTCAGTGGGGTGTCACGAGCTGGTGCGGAGTGGGAGGTTCACATGTGACTTGGTCCATCATCAACAATCAATTTCAGCTTTTCTAAATTCAATACTAACCATGCACGCTGCTTTCAAATTTATTTAAATGTTAAGAAATTTGTGTAAATTGTATCAATGTTGGGGCATTATGGACAAATTTTGTGCATATGGAGCAATTCAGGACCCGAAATGTCCCCTTACTAATTGTCCCAAATCACTCCCAATGTGACAAATTGGATGATTGCCCCAAATTTAAAGTGTTTACAATTGAGGCCTAAATTGCCCCAAAATCTGGGGCATTAGGGATCTGAAATTACCCTCAAATTTGGGACATTTCAAATCAGTCTTTAGCCCAATTTAGAGGTGATTTAGCAAGGATTTGCCCCAATTTAAAGAATCTATGATTCAGGCTGCAATCTCCCCCAAATTTGGGGCTTTCTCAAAAAGGGTTGGGACCCAAATTTAGCCGCAATGTCCCAAAATCATAGAAACAGGAAACGGCTAGAACAGCCCCCGGGCACGTGGAATCAACATCCCTGACACGAAACCATCATGGGAGGCGTTGCAAATCTGTGGAACGTTCCTTGTCCCGTTTCAAATAGGGAATGCCATGTGGCAACCACTTACCTTCGGCCCACCTGCTCCAGCCCGATCATTTGTGCATTCCCGCCCACCTCTCTTCTGTGTGCTCGACACACGTTCCACCCACCTCTTGTCCCGCTTCCTTGCACTGGCCCCCAGTGACCAGTCCGCCCGTTCCCAGTTCCCTCGTCAGTGGCCAGCTGCCAATCCCCTAGTGACCAATCCGCCATTCCCAGTCCCCCCATCTCCTCCTGCCTCCAACCTCTCTTCTTCCTTCTTTCTTCTCTTCACTTCTCCCTTCTCTTCTTCCTTCTTCCTTGGACCTTCTCCCTTCTCTTCCTTCTTCTCTCTTGACTCTTGACTCTTGAGCCTTCTCCCTTCTCTCGAGACTCGAGTTCTCACTTCTCTCAAGCCATTTTTATTTCAATTTTCAGCTTGAAAGGGCTTCATCTTCCCGCCCCGCTCGTCGGGCTGGTGGTCGAGGAAGAAGGTTCGATGATTGGTCATGGTGGAAAGAAGTAAATGTTGACTGCCCATTGAGTGGTGGAGGATCTCGACCATGGGCTTACAAGCTTTGCCTATACAAGCGAACCAGTGGAGCAAACAAGGTAATCCATTGAGTTGAGCACTTGTATTTTGAATTTTTATTTATTTTAATTTTTCAAAGTTACTTAGATATTAGAATATGGAATACCAATTGCCACATATTCCGTTTTATGCATAATCATGTCCGAGCTCATCTCCTACATGAGCCAAATTCAGGGGTACAATTTTGTCCGAATGTAACCTTGGAGAAGCAAAGGAAGCTTTGTGACCGTGTAGTAGGTCAACAAGCTTATCTTGCATCTAGACCACGATGTGTTGCAGTTAAACCTGCAACTTTTGTGACACCATCCCCATCAAATGTGCCTAGAGCAAGGCCACTGTCAGGAAGTGCTACCTCCACACCTATTGCAAGCATTGCATCGGCCATGGCATCAACAATGCCACATGTTGCACGTAGACAGAGCATACTTGATACTAGTTGGGACCCCAAGAAGAAAGAAAGAGGTGGATACATTAGTGGCACGTTTTTTTTATCATGACCACATTCAATTTCGTGCAGCCACGTCAAAGTATTTTAAATTGATGTGCAAGAAGATTGGTGAGTATGGCCCTTCGTATGTACCTCCATCATCAGAGACCTTACGCACCACTTTGCTCAACAAGGAAAAGCGCCTTGTTGAGCAAGCAATAGTGACTAGAAAGAGCTCGTGGACTAAAAATGGAGTTTTCTTGATTGCTTATGGTTGGAGTGATACGCGCAAGCAATCCATTCATGGTATGGTTTCTTATTCTCGTGGGGAAATGTATTTTATGTCTTCACATGATGCATCCGGGACAAGAAAGCCAACAGATGTACTTGCAACAGAGTGGGTTTCTTATTGGCCCAAAGCATGTTATGGGATTTGTTGCAGATGGAGAGCCCGCAAATAGCGCAACAGGTGCTATTATCTAGGGATATTATCGCATATCACAGTTTCATATTGTATGGCTCATTGCTTGAACAACCTACTAAAGAATATTGGTAACCTGTCATGGATTGCATCTATCATAGAGCAAGGAGCTCAAATGGTTAGCTTTGTTTTAAATCACCAATTTCTTCACCATCACTTCTCTTTGCGATTGAATAAGACACTTTTAAAATACTCTGATACTAGATTTGCCTTTAACTTCTTAATGATAGGCAAAATAAGAAAATGCAGTGGTGCCTTGAGGCAATTATTTCTTAGTGATGAGTTCACCTCATCAACATTGGCAAATACTCCTACAGGTATCTTATGCTTGGAGAAAGCAAATAACTTCACTTTTTGGGATGATGTAAAGCGGATAGATGCTATGGTATCACCTATTGTGCATTTATTGAGGGTTATGGATGCTATGCAACCTTGCATTGGCAAGGTATATAAGGCTATGGATAGGCTGAATGAAAAGCTCCAGGAGTTGGCACCAAATGATGAGGCCTATGAGGAGATACGCCATTTAGTTGTGACGAGATGGAACTCCTATAGCTCACCCATGCATACAACTGCATTTGTTGTGGATCCTGAGTTCCAAGGCAAGGTTTAAGAGAATGACACTGAGATTATGGATCCATGACGACTTATGTTGTCTCATCTAGTGCCTGATCATGGCATAGACGAAAGATTAGAGATCAGCTTTCATGTCATAGGACCTTTCGGGATTCTTTGGGTTGTGGAGATGCACAGGAGGATCGTTGTAAGATTGGGGTAGCTTTGTGGTGGAAGGACCATGGATCGAATGGTCCTGAGTTGCAACAACTAGCTATCCGTATTTTGAGTCAATCAGTTAGCTCCTCTTGTTTGAAGCAATTGTAAAGTACATACGCTCACATTGCTTTGAAGAAGAAGAATCGTCTAGGTGTGGAGAGGTCAAACGATTTAGTATTCGTTAGAACTAATTTGAGGATGTTATGTAGCAATATGACAACAAAGCCCGATCCATTCACAGAGTGGGAGATGCAACAAAAAGAGGAGACACATGCTAATCTTGAGGGAGATGCAACAATTCATGGTACACATGATGATGAGGCTGGCACTTGAGGAGTAGCTAAAGCAACCTCAAATCATGATGATGATCTTTGATTTAGTTTACTTATCATGAGTCTCATAATACATGACACATGTACATTGTATTGTATATGATATTATGATCATTGAAGACAGTGTGACACTTGGACTATTATGCCATATTGATATTATATTTGTACTTGCAGTCTTACAGTTGTCCTTTGGGCTATTTTGGCATGCCACATTTTGCTTCAATCTAGAGATTAGACTTTATATTTGTAGTCTTTTTTGAGGCAATGAGCATGTTCTTTCAAAGATTAGACTG